>NC_139397.1:22142096-22234596 GCF_054392235.1 Sus scrofa
CCTGGCTTTCTTGAGGACACTTTCCCTGCTAGTCTCAAGTAGAGACTTTTTGTTTCTCCAGTTTCACCCAACTCAGGACAAAGAGGTGGGGGAGATGTTCTGCTTGCTCACTGTTGCCACCTTTAGACCATTGCTTTTCTGAAGGTCACACTGTGAAGGTTAAGCCATCTGCTTATGCCACCCAGCACTTCTGATTTTTTGCAACTCCTGCCCCATTGTCTGCCTTCTCCCTCCCCACCCCTATAACATTTTGGAGAGACTTTTAATGTCAACACAGATGACTCATTCTCCACCCTTGCCTCATAGTTCCCAGACCTTCTTGCTCCAAATAATTATTTTCTCACCTGATTTCATTGATGGATTACTGCGTGACCTTTCCAGCACCAGCATCTATGTCATCTGCAACATCTGAATACAGGTATCCTTTTACCCACCATCTCCTATGTTTTAGTTCATTTAACATGTTACATTTAAAGAAGAATTTTTCCCATCAAAACACTGATTCACTGACCAAATAAATCACTATTTTCTTTTATCTTTAAATAGTTTAGCTACCCATGAGATATAAAGATCCATTATTGTATTCCCTGCCTCGCAACCACATTGATCCTGCTTTCCCTATGATACTAGTGTGGCAAAGTCAACCCTGATATAACCCAAATATTCATCTTCTCTTCTCCTAGTCTACTCATTCATTCACTTATTTATTTTCTTCATCCAACATAATTTTCATGGAGTAACCACTCTGCTCAGAGCCAGGGATAGAGCAGTGAATGAAAGAAGCAAACCTCCTTGTCTTCATGAACCTTATACTCAACACTGCAAGACTTCCCTGGAAACTCTTAAAGACAGTTTCCTTCATTTCTTCTCACCTAAAATATCCTACAGGCTCTCCACAATCCCTCATTCTCAGCTGATGACCCTGTCTAATAGCCACTGGAAAAAAAAAAATTGAAGTAATCAGTAATCCCACTACCTAACATAGAAACCCAACTGTATGTATACCCATCTGTCTTTCTTCTTTTTAACATGGGAGAAAAAATATATATAATACTATACAAACTCACACATATGTATATATATACATATGTATGTATGTGTATGTTTACATATATACATACTCTTCTGCTATCTTCTTAACGACTTAATTCCTGCAGATTTTCCCTCTCTGCATTACCACTTTTTTTCCCTTACATTATGAAAAATCTCTAATGACCACACAGCCTCTGTTAGTGCTTCATGTCTCTGCCACTCTTCAAATAACATTTCTCAAAAAATTATCTACACTCTATCTGTTCATGTCTTTACCTCCCATTCACTCTTCAAGCTCTTCAATCTGGATCTCACCCTCTTCACAACATTAAAAATACCCTTGTCATGAAATGTATCTTTCTTTTGTTTCCTTGGTACCAGATCCCCTTACCTTTTTGGTTACTCACCATCAGTCTTTTTTCAATGACTCCTTCTCTTTTATTCCTTCTCTGAATATTGAGTCCTCCTAGGATCCATCCTGTGCTGTTTTATCTTCTCTATCTAAGTGAGCTCATCTCATCCCATGGTTTAAATAATGCCTATGTTCTTATATCCACATCTCTGTTGTTGACTCTCCCATGAGGCCCAAATCCTTACTAACAACTCAAGATGTCCCCTTGCATATATTTATTGGCATCTAGTCATTGCAAACTAGATGTGTTTAGGATGGAATCTTGATTTTCTCTGGACGAAACCACTTTCTTCCCTAACCCTCTTCATTGAATTAATGGCATTGTCACCAAGCACCTTAGACCTAGGAGTCCTCCTTGATTCCTCCCTCACTCTCATCTTCTAGAGTCAATCTATCAATGTCTCTTTTTTTATTATAACCCCCAAAGATATTTCAAATCTCTTCATTTTCCCCCCAGTCTCCCCTGCCACTATCTTGGTCCACACCATCATTATTTCTTGCTTGGTCTGCTGAGATAATGTCCTCATTGATGTTGCTACTCCCATTCTTATACTCTTATAACCCATGCTCTACCCAGAAGCTAAAATGATCAGTTAAACTCTAAATCAGATCATGCAGCACCCCTGATTACAATGATCCTAGGCTGCCAGTGTCACTTAGATTAAAACCCTGACTCCTTATAATTTCTCATGGGATTTCATCCTTCTTTTTTCCATCATCATCTAACACTGGTTCCCTGTTTCACTATATTCCCACCGTATTTCTCTCTTTTCTGTGTTATAAATAGGGTGAACAATTTCATCCATGTACTTTTTGTTGCCTTTGCCTGGAATCCTCATTCCTGGTCTTGTCACATGTTACCTCTTTCTCATTTGTTCCTAAAATTTCTGTTCAATGATAACTATTCCTCAGAAAACCCTTCTTAGACCGCCCTATGTAAAGTGGCTATCTTTTTACCATGCTTCTTACCCTCATAATATGATTGCCTCATTTTTTGAGAGAGAAGTTATCATAAGCTATCATTTTATTTATTATTTGAATAATTGTGTGTTGTCCATCTTATGGTCCAAATAGACCATAAACTACTTGAGGGTGGGAATGTAATCTGATTTAATCTCTTCTGTATTCCTACCACCTAAAATAGGACCTTTCCCATGCAAGGCTTGCAATGAGTATGGATTGAATAAATGAAGGAATCATCATTAGTCATGCACATCAGCAATTCAGAGTTACAAGGAGACATACCTGCGAGAGGGCAGAGGACAGAAAAAGTTCTGGAATGGTAAATGTATGTGCTGACAAGTCCGGTTTAGTTTTTCCTTCTTCAAGCAGAATTCCCTTGGTTAAAAGAATTAATGACTATATGGCATTTAGCAGGCGTGAATCCCATCTACATGTATCAGCATTCCCAGATCTTAAAAACCAAATGAAAGTGAAAACGTAAGTTTCAGAATAATACATAGTGTATTCCTGTATTAAAACACTAAACTCTGTCATGCATGTATTATTTACATATGCAACTTGTATGGTAAATGTAGAGAACACTGGCTTTCTGGGAGGAGCCATTCCATCTTCATCAGCACGGTAACTTCTGAGATGGGAAGGGAATGGGATTCAGGCAGAGACTTCAATTTTGTCCATTTGTTTCATTTCTTTCATTTAAAAAATCTGAAGCAAATCTGACAAAGTGCTAACATTGTGCAGTTGGGCGGGTTGATGCATGTTTATCATATTTTTCTTTATAATGACTATACTTTAAATATTAAAAAATAAACTTAGTTAAAGGCCTTATGTACCTGTGGTCTGAGGAGAACTTACAGAATTGATTCATAAAATAAAATGTCCTTGTATTTAAATCAGGGGTTAACTAACTCAATTTGGTCTCTATCTTTAAGATTCTTGGGTGGGCTTCCTTCTGGCTGGCGTCTGTGTTTTTGGGTCAGACTGAAGTGGTGTGGAATGTGGAAACAGGACAGAAAACATCTGTGCACTAACTCAAATATCTCTTCTCTCTTTCTCCAGGGTTGGCTTTTTTTTTTTTATTCCCTCCTGACATAAGAGTGGCAAAAATAACAAATGCCACTTTTTGAGGACATGTTAGGGACACTGTGTACATTATTTCATCAATGCTGGCAGTGACTCATTAAGGTGGATACTCTCAGCCCTGTTTTGCAGGTAAGAAGACTACAACTTGGAGGTGACTTGTGCCAGGCCACACAGCCAGCAGACAACAGAGGGAGAGATCAGAGCTACGTTTATTTGACACAAAGCTGTGGGTTTTTAATTCTGCAACTTTGCCTATTAGTCTTTGACCGTGAAGTGCCTCTTTAAGTTCTAGGTTGTTCATTTCAGGTTTTGCTTCAAATTTAAAAGCTGTCTTCCTTTCTTTCACTCATGTACTTGGTCAGTCATCGATCCCTTTCATAAAAGGCATATTTCAATGGAGCTGAGTTTCAACTCTAAGAGATGAGACTGATAGTCATACTATTTACAGCAATCCTTGCTATAAACTGGAATTTCATGGATATGAGAGTTGAAAATGAAGTCAAAATTTTATTTTAGTTACACATGCACACACTCACATATTTGTGTGTATGTATATATATGTATATGTATGTAGATATATATGTATGTATATATGAGGGAGTATATATCTTAAGAGAGTTTGGCAAAAGATATCAAATGAAAGTGGGAAAACAGGAAGCAGCAAGTGAGTACTATTAAGATTCCCATAAAATTTTGGATTTGAGCTAACCAAGGCTGATCTCCATGAAATAGACAAGAAGTGTTATCTTAGGATCTACTTTATTTAGTGTTTTGTTTCTCTAAGTAGCCAGGGCAGTGTTTCTTGAGTGAGTGACATGTTTTGACATCAGTCCCCCTGTGGGGCCCTGTCCCTCGCCTCACTCATGCACCCTACCACTAAGTTTTCCATGTTGGTCCAGGGGTACCCATCCTCTCGTACCCATCCTGGGTATTCCTAGTAGCTCTCACTCATCAATATTCCCTGAAAGATGAATCATCCTTATTGTTTTCTGGTGAAAAATGCAAATCAGGGCTACCGCACTCATTAATGTAAAATAGCCAATGTCCTAGCTGTAACAAGTAGTACATTTTCATTTTAAAAGGCCTGTTTCACCCTACCCGCCCCCGCACCCCTTCCCCATGATGACTCTATGTGAATTCTAGGCATCATGCCATAAATATAGGGGAAATATTTTAGGGAAATAATTTTTCTATGTGTCTCAAAGCAAGTATGTTGCTGCTTTTTCTTTCTGTGTTATAATTCTGGTATTCAGATGATCAGGTTGTATCCAATCCGGACACTGAGAAATGTGTGAACCTGCTTTTTTATGGAAGTGTGTAGATAGTATTTTAACTTTCACTGTTGATTGGGAATAGAGGTTTTTTTTTTTTTTTTTTGGAATGAAGGCAGATAAAGAACATAATTTAGGCATAAGTAAGATAGGCAAGAATTTTTTTAATTGTAGCCATGACACTGAAAATTAAAAGAGAGAAAATTTTTAAAAATTGAGACACAGAGATTAACAACTTGAATCAATGGAAATAACATTTGACATGAACATATATAGGTGTCTGTTTTCTCTCATTTGCTGCTGAGATGTCATTTTATTCAATGCATTGGAATGTCAGCTTGAGGGCTTTAAAATATAGGTAACCGGCTAGAATAACAGTGATAACAGTAACTGTAACACTATAGGTTTTTTTGAAGACTTCCTCAGGAATTTGAAGAATTTAAAAGCTAACAACAAAAAATCAATTTATGGATATAGAGGGCAGTTCTATAAGTCACTAGTGCTCACCTGGGAGCATGGATTTACTTGTAGAAATTTTAAAAAGATCATCTAAAGGGATAGGAGAGATTAGGTGATAAAATGGAAAATTTCTCAGATTACATAGGTCTCCTTTATGATCTCTCTTTTTTATTCTTTTATAGATATAACTGAGGGTCACCTTGTGGTAGGAAAAGCAGGAATATCATTGGGCCTCAGATTTGCTTAGAAAGGTAGATAAAGCTCTTCTCTATTGTCAAGTAAATGAGAATGCACTGGGGCCTGTTAACTCCAGTCCATTGGAATATTTTCTGATGGTTCTTGTTGCTTATTTTGCTTCTTTATGTGCCAGGTCCATTTGAGAGCAGTGGTCATTCATGATAATTCCTCCCTCCCTCAGTCTTGCTCATGAAAACTGATTTATCTTTCATATTTCTTAAATGTTCTGTGAGTTGATTGATGGTTAGGTGAGCTAATTAATGAAAAGCCACATTTTTATGATACAATGTAATTTTACCTTCAGTATAATTTCTGGGTGCTATATCTGTACCAGTAGCTTTTCAGGTATCTCTTTAAAAAATTAACAGTTGAAATGAGATGATGTCTGGGATTTGCTTTAAAATACTCAGTGGGAGGGAGTTCCCACTGTGGCTCAGCGGGCTGTTAATCCAACTAGTACATGAGGCTGCAGGTTTGATTCCTGGCCTTGCTCAGTGGGTTAATGATCTCGTGTTGTTGTGGCTGCAGCGAAGGCCTGCAGCTGCAGCTCTGATTCAACCCCTAGCCTGGGAATTTCCATGTGCCTCATGTGTGGCCCTAAAAAGCAAAAACAAACAAACAAACAACAACAAAACCCAAACCAAAAAATACTCAGGGGGATAAAGGGGCAGATAGATAAGATTAGAAAAATAGTAAGTACTTGTTAATAGTAAGTACTAAGCAATGACTACTTGAGCTTTATTATACTAGTCTATCTACTTTGGAATATGTGTAAACTTTCCTTCCTGCATTTCCTAGTTAGAATTCTTCCATATTTTTTTTCTTATTAAATATTTGGTTACCTTGAAATATGACTCATATGAGAGAGAACAAATATTTGATTTCTTTCCTTTATGTATCAGTTTTCAGAGAACTGCTTTGTTTTTTATGTAATCTTTTTGGTGAGGAGTGGATTTTTGTTTCTTTTTGTTAGTATTATTACTTGATTTTAAAAAATATATTTGATATCTTTCAATCCATTGCAATTATAATATATTTTGATGCTTAAATTTTCCCATCTTTGGCCAGTGGAAGTCTCTTCAAATTGGCTCCTGTGTCCTTTTGACAGGGTCACATTAGTCTTTGGTGGCTTTCTTGTCTTTGGTCACAATGAGCAGCTCCAAGTCATCTTGTGCATTTCCCGTCCAAGTCCTAGACTCTGTTCCCTCTCCAAGAGCTCAGGGCTTATTCCCCTAAGCCATGGAGGTATCTGCCTGTTTTAACTATGTGGAGGGACACTGTGAAGTAAGGTCGCATTGTGATGATACGGGCTAGCAGAAATGGGAATGTTTCCTTGGAGGAGCTGCTGCCAGACATCATTGTTCATTCCCGTGGGTGGCCTGGGCTTCTCACAGATATCACTTATTCTTACAGTGAGCCCATGCCAGCCTGCTAGCTTTTTTAACCTGTTCCAGACTTATTTTGGCTTGCAAACATGGATCCTGCTGGCTTCTCTATGTGTTAGTTTCAGTGGCTCAATCTTTGCCCTTCCAATCTTTCTAGTGCCCAACCTCATCCATGGAGTAATTGGCCTCTGAGTTATAGTTGGCCCACATTCTTCCACTCAGTGTCTAAGTTAGAAAGTCAGAATCAAACATTGGCATCATAATCTTCATCAACTAACTTGTCTTGATAACATTTTTAGGCTCAATAGTGATTACTAGAATAGGAGTTAACCAAGTAGTGCACACTTCTAATCAAGGGCTTTGCACACACAATCTCATTGTCTCACTTTATCCTCACCACCAAACTGTGAAGTGCATGTTACTCTCCCTATTTTACAGGTGAGCACACTGAGGCCAAAGGAGGTCAGGTTACTCATTTAAGGAGCTGGGAATCCCACAGAAGACTCTGAGGAGCCAAAGCTGACAACTTCAACCACCATTTAATGTTTCCTCTATTGCTCAGGAATGCCAGATACAAAGAGATAAGACATAGGTGTTTTTCTCAAGGAGTTTATAACCCTAACTGAGAAAGATAGGATCTTCACAGGAAAAAAAAAAAAGTCAAACATGAAGAGGCGTATGACTAGAGACATAATTGTTTCCCTTCCGATCCACTTACCCAGTGCTGTCAGATTAATTTTACTAACACGTTTTTGCTCTCATTACCCCCCTGCTTAAAACTTCAGAGGTTCCCCACTGCCTTCAGGATAAAGTCCAACTTGCTTGCTTGGCATTTCAGGGCTTCCAAAATTTGGCCCTTACCTATCTTCTCATGTGTGAAATTCCACTGCAAAGCTGGCTTGTGAACTGGGTTTCTAAGCCAAAGGACACGTCTGGTGCTCTATGCTTTTGTGTCCTAGAAATATTGTCACATAAGGGCAGCCAAGTTTTACTTAGTTCCACCTTTGAAAAGATGGTCCATAAAAGATTTAAAGTCAGTTATCACTCTGACCCCTTCTCTGTTAGGACTCTCCATTGTAGTCAGGCATGTCTCATTCTCCAAATATATCTTAACAATTTCTGCCTCTGGGCCTTTGCTCTTGTTACAATCTTGTCTTGATGCCTTCCTTTTTTCCTGACCTGCCTTTCTTCAAGAATGCCATCTTGGAGCCTCTCTGGATTTCTTCAGGCTCTTGTTTAATAGGAAGTCATTTGAAATTCCTCAGATCTTATTATCTGTATCAATTACCATATATAGTCTTAGATTACCACTTACACATATTTAAAATTGTACTTGGTCTTTTTCTAATTATGAGAGTAACAAATGCTCAAAGCAAAATCTTGGGGATGTGCCAGGCACAATGGGAGAAAATGAGTTACTGATAATCTCACAACCCAAAGATAACGACTGCTAATATTCTGTTGTGTGTGTACATACACATTACAGCCTATATAACAACAATGGCACCATTCTTCCTATGATTTCATAAGTTGTTTTTTCTCTTAGGAAAATTTCTCTTGTTGATAGAATTCATACACATAGATTTTAAATGTCTTCACTGTACCTCATCATATAAATGTTCCCCTGCTTAGTTATTCAACTTTATACTACTAGATATTTATTTTGTTTTTCTATTATACGTTGCCATAAGGAGTGCCCCTTGTGACTAAGCAGTAACGAACCCGTGGCCTCGCTCAGCGGGTTAAGGATCTGGCATTGCTGTGGCTGTGGTGTAGACCAGCAGTTGCAGCTCCGATTCCATCCCTAGCCTGGGAACTTGTGTAAGATGCAACTGAGGCTCTAGAAAGCAAAAATAAAAAATAAAAAAGTTGCAATAAATATACTTTGGACTTAGCTTTTTAATGTGGAGGAACTCAAAATATTTGTCTAAAGGTAGATATTGATATACCTGCTTCCGAACCACTTCCATCTCTATTCCCTTGGACTTATATATAATGTTTCTAAGTTTACGTTTCCTCACCTTTGAAATATTTGTTAAATCACTGCTATATATCACAGTCTTGTTGTAAGATAAATGGCACATGGTAAGTCAGTAAGAAATGTGGGTTACTATTTTTATTTTCTGGCCTCACATCTTTTCACCTTTGACTAGATCATAAATCCCTTAAGGGAGAGACTTGGTCTCTTGGAGCTTGTGTTTCTGGTCTTCATGTCTGTCCCACTGTATTATAAGTAATTGGTGGTTAATAGCTATTTGTTAATGATCATTATAATGATGCCTTCATAGTTACTGTAGCTCACTGCGTAGGAAGTTACTCAGCAATGCAAATCTAAAACTTTCCTTGTGACTTAAAAACTTTAAACTTGTCTCTTTTCATCCAAATGCTCATTTTTGTGTGCTAACCTTAGTTTTCTAACATTCTAATTTCCCCTGTATTTTTTCCATTTCAGTCATTGCCATTTTTGTTGATTGGCCCTTCTAGTGGTAGATTGTGTTCTAATAGAAGGATTTGGGAGGATCTATGCTACCCTCATGGGATGGTATTTCTAGGGCACTAATGCATGGCACTGGGAAACACATCTTTGGCTGAGCTAGCCAGTTCAAAAGCCAGATTCTCAGCAGAATTTCACACATGCAAATGAACCATTGTGATCCCGGTCATGAAAATTCATGGAATGGTGGCTAGTTCAGTGTGGACGACCTGTCAATTTGGCAGCCAATCATTTAGTTAAACATCCAAATTACTGGACAGTTCCTCAGACTAAAGCTAGTCTTCCTGCTTGTTACCGAGTTCTATGTAATCCTATTAAAAGCAAAGACAACGTTCTCTTTGATTTGTGACCGCTAATGGTGTGGGAGCACAGGACATGTGTCTGGCACAGTTGAAAAGTAGGCATTGTGAAAATGGACTGTTTGTATTACTACTGGATTTATTCTTAATACTAAATATCTTCCATGAGTGACATGCAAAATATCTTAATTTCACCCGTGCCTCTATTTACTATTTTCATTATTTATAAATGGGAATTCCTCTAAGGGTTGCATCACCATTTTTTGGTTGTCCTAATTGAGTTTGTGTATTTCACTCCTTGGACCAGCCTTTCCTGTCAGGCAATCAGAAAGAAAGCCATGGAGACTTCTTGAGGCCTGGTATAGGCCTTGGGATTTGATTGAAAGAGACCCATTTGTAGTTTAATTTTGACATAAGATTGTAGTCTTGCTGTCCTGGGAAGTGAACCCAGAACAGTAATTCCTAGGCATGGAACTTTCTGAGAAATTTTGTGATGAAAACTCTAGATTTTAATTTTAGAAAAGTGCACAAACAATTAAGCATGAAAGTTTTGAGATTTCATTTACCTGCCAAAGCCCAGGGATCCAGGGAAACAGGAATTTTAGGTTAAAAGTCCTGCTGTGAGTGTGAGGGTGGGGAGCAGGAATAAAGAGAGACAAGAGAAACACAGAGACAGAAAAAGACCAAGACGGAGAGGCAGGGAAAAAGCTAAATACAGAGGCAGAGGAAGATTGAGTGACGGGAAATAGATATAACTCCAGTTCTCTGAGTATAACACAATTTCTCAACACTGTGCTCAATTAGTTTCCAATAAACACGTCCTGATGTTCATAACCCTGTCTTCTTCTGGTGAATAAAAGCTCTCATATGAGAGACATAATACATCCCACACCTGAGGATTTTTGGCATTAGTATTGAGAAACTCTATAGGGACAAAGATTTCATTTTAAAGGCAAGTATGTAGGCTGTTTGAAAACACAGTATTATATGTTAAAGAACTATTTGGCTTATAAGTGAAAAGGCCTTCTGTGTATACTGAAGACCATTGATCAAATAATCGTACTAAAAATGCTATTGACCAAGAAGACTTAGCCCCTATTTTTCAACAGTTTTTATATAATGCTATCATATTTTATTCCCACAGTAGTCCTGATGCTAGGTAGGGGAGAAATTGTTCTATGTATTTTACCTTTAAAGAAATGGAGACAGGAGTTCCCGTCGTGGCGCCGAGGTTAATGAATCCAACTAGGAACCATGAGGTTGCGGGTTCGATCCCTGCCCTTGCTCAGTGGGTTAACGATCCGGCATTGCCGTGAGCTGTGGTGTATGTCGCAGATGCGGCTCGGATCCCGCATTGCTGTGGCTCTGGTGTAGGCTGGCAGCTACAGCTCCGATGAGACCCCTAGCCTGGGAATGTCCATATGCCACGGGAGTGGCCCAAGAAATGGCAAAAAGACAAAACAAAAAAAAAAAAAAAAAAAAAAAAAAAAAAGAAATGGAGACAGAATAGGTATAGAGGCTTTCCTGGAATCATAGATAACTCACTAAAACAGTGAGCTCTAGAAACCTGATTTTCCAATCTTTGATTTCAGGCTGAATCTATATATCCTTGTTGATAGTAACATCCATAGAACCATCATAAATCCATTTGCTTCCTAAAATGAAATATAGGAAGCAAAATAGTGTTCTTGAAATGTGACAAAAGAATAGAATCAGAGAAGTTTATAGTGTAGGCAGTCCTGGAGAGAAATACTAATCTGACCTCCTCATGGTAAAAATGAAGACTTGTCCCAGATGGCTTGAGACTAAAGCAGGTTGTCTGGCTGGCCTGCAGGAACGTGCAAAGTTGACAAGTCGAATACAATGAGGACTTGCCCCTGACTTTCTTGCTTTTGTTTAATAAGGAAGAAGTGGGACATAAAAGCATCTATTTTATGTCTTAGGTAATTTAGGTGGAATGATTTGGAGATAATTTTGAAATATTAGGTATGAGTCAAATTCAGTCCTCTACTTAGACCATGCCTGGAAAGTTTAAAGTTCCAAGAGAGTTTCTCAGAAATAGTTTTTTTTTTTTTTTTTTTTTTTTTAATAGGATCATGTATAGTTCTTCACATTCTGTTGGCCCAGGAAAATTTACATGGCTATAATAAGAAAGTATGACAGAATAATCGCTCTGCTTCTCAGGCTGTAATAGAGAATCCTAGGTTAGACGTGGGAATATATGTATCAAAGATGGATATATAATATATGCATCTATATTCATACACACCCACATCTATATATAAGTATAAAAATTAGGCCTTCGGGTTATTTAAACACTCCTCATTTATAACTTGCTTTTGGGGAATTATTTAGTTATGCAAGATATCACCACATTCAGTATTTTTTTAATAATAAACATGTCTAGTCAAAGAAGGCATTAATGAAGCAATTCCCCAAATAAAACAGTCCATGATATCTGAGTTGCAGCAGAGAGAGAGTGTGGTCTTTGTAGTCTAATCAAGATCACAAGACTTGTTTTGAGCGTCTGTCATCTTTAATTTTACGGCACTTCATTTCAGAGTAGGACTGCCAGGGTCATATGCAATTAAAACACAGGCAAGATTTGTCTTGTGAAATCTTAACATAAAAAGTAATGTGTTACTCCATTTTAACTTTTCTACTGAACTCTGTGAACTCACTAATTACTTTTCCCCCCTCTTGTCACCTTTTTGATATGACATGTATTTTATAGAGGAGATAGAAGTTTGGAATTTTTTTTATATCATGCATACGATTGAGGATAACAAAATTAAACCAGAGAAAAGAGAAACGCATTTTTCAGAAATACATTTTTTTTACAAATAATCTGAGTACTCCAGCTTCAATTACAAAGACGCTCATAGATCAAATTCTAGGAAATAACTGTTAATCTGCTTAAGTAGAGCAGGTAGGAATGTAATAACGGACCAGAGATTTTATGGAGGCCAGGATGGTGAACTGGAGTTTATTCTCAGGGGTGTGGGGCAAAGGGGCTTTGAGGCGATTGGCTGTGAAAAGCATTAAAAGCCAGCACCAACGTGGAGATTTGGAGCGAGAGGAGGGTTGTTCCATCTTAGTGATCAGTAAATTGCATAGACCCTTATTAACCTTATTGATAAGGAGCTTAAGGAAGTCCCATTCAGGCCGCAATATATTCTTCTTTTTGTTCTCCCGTCTGTCTCTGCCCGCACTGCCAGCCTCTTTGTAAGCAGAGCCTTTATGCGGCACCTCAACATTCAGCAGGAGTAGCGGCGCCTTTAAGTTCCAGCAGCGGAAGGGCGCACTGAGCAGCCTGGGCACAGGGGGCTCAGACCCATCGCACTGGTGCTGTGGGCACCTGGGGGATGTTTGCAAATGTTGTGCTTAAAGAATCTTTTATATTACTCCTCTTTCAATGCAGCTGGGGTCTAGAGGGATCAGGGGATTATTTTTGATACCTGTCGAAAAGAGTTATGTCTACACTGATTTTCCATCCCTCACTACTAATTAACCTTATTGTATACAGGAAACAGTCTATTTAATACCTGCATTCTTTCTGTAATGCCAAGTAAAATGAAATCCAGTGTGAAATCTAGTTAGCGTTTGCCTTTTTGAAGTCATTTTTAAGTTTCCAGTTTTAGTGACTGTGACCTCAGAACTGATAGCTAGAAAAATGGTGAGAGCAAACCAATTTTGGTTTCAATTGTACTCTTCACCCCCCTCCCACTTAAAAGCTGTCTTTCACCTGGACTTGGGAGGAGACATTACCAACAGAGCTGGACCCTCATTTCCTGGAGCCTTCCCTTGGACTTCTTCCTGCAGTTCTAAGTCTTCTCTCCTAGCCTCACGGGCTGGCCCCTGGCCCACTGACTGTTTCTCTCCTCAGCAGCTGAGAATCTCTCTCCTCTTCCTTTACAGCCATGGAAGCTTGAGTTTGACCCAGGACCACACCATGGCAAAGCTGTGCAGCAGCACTGCAAATAGGTGCTGAAGGAAAGGAAAGAATCTGAGCCCAGGGTTAAAATACTGAAAGAAATCCCATTGGTGGAATATTTGCGAGGGAAAAAAAGGTAGGGCCTAGCGATAAAGAGCAGAAATTAAACTGTGCAAAATGTCACCAAATGATGTGGAAAAATCCACACGTCTTCAAGTCTGCTGCACAATATGGACTTAGAACACATTTTGCTAGTGATGTGAGAATGGTTAGCGCAAGTCCTGCTCTTAGAATGTGAGTGTGCGTGTCTCAAGTAAACTTGTCAGCTTAAATGGTGCCAGAGGAAAGTGAGGAATTTTCAGGCCCCTGCTTTGTATTTGCCGAATCTCTTAGCTTTTGAGATTTTTCATACATGGGTCAAAAAGCCTATGCTCTATAGCCTTTATATGACACATAAACTGAATTTGATGGTGCAGGGAAGGCAAGTGGAAGATGCCAGTGGGTGTCACAGATGCCTGGGCTCTGCCACACCCAAAGCAGGACATCAGAATTTGCTGTTAAGACTTGGATGAATTAGGTTAGTGAATCTCATGGACTATCTACTGTCGAGCTTTCGGAAAGAAGCATTTCTTGTGGACTTAAACTTCAAGAGAGTTAGCTGCAGGTATATCTGTTAGATGATCCTTAGAGGTGAGACCAGGAGTCAGGAAAGATACCAGTGGGTTGAGACTACATGTAACTTGCTAGATTAGTTGATAAGAAACCCGACCGTGGATCATATTCATATATAAGTTGCTCATGTTCTGGGTGTCTGTCTTGGTTCAGTCATCCAACAAGTGTATACAGAGCACCAACTCTGAGCATAGTGTTACCTCTCTCCCTCACTGCTTTCTTAACACTATCCTAATTGAATGAAGAGTGTTCTATAGAATCAAGCTGATTGCTTAAGGATTTCGTGGACCCTGCACTATCATATGGCTTTCAATTACTAGCTGTGGCATGGTGATCCTGTCATATGGCACATGCTAAGTAAAGTCAGACATGCAACTTATAGGATGGAATAAATACTGTCTCCAAGAAGCTTTTTGTGTAAGAAAGAGGGGCAACTTCCTAAGTCCTGGGTAGGTAAATCTATGCTGAAATGGAATGAACTAACCAGCTTAGTCCAGGGAGACTGTTTTGGACTTGTGGTTCCATTATGTTAAGGTTATAATTTCTTAAAAGTTTTCACTTATCGTAATATATAAATGCTTCTAAGGGATTATCTATTGCATTCCTATAAAATGTTAAAAAATGCACTCATGCTGTATGCCTGTGTGTATATACCCCAGCTACCTCTACCCCGACATATAAACGTATGGGAGAAAATACCAGTGTCCTCAAAGTATTCTGTTTCTTCTGTCTGCTGGTGAATTTAGCGATCCTCTTTCTTAAGCAATAAAGTTTCTCATTTTACAACCTCCACTAAATCTCTTCTGCCTATAGGATAAAATCTAAACATTTTATTACATCCTATATCTGACCCCAATATCTTTCCCAACTCTATTCCCCAAAATTGCCAGGCACACACTTCACGTGAGCTTCTCTTTTTTTCTTGGAGATGTTAGGTCTTTCTCAACTTTGTCCATGCCATTCCTGCTCCCTTGTATGTGTTTCTCCACTTTTCTTGTCTGGTTAATTTTATAATGGGGCACCTTGGTCAAGATTAGATTGAAAGAGTTACCTTTCTCATGAAGCTTCCCCTGACTCCCCCAGGCACAATTTGTTTTTTGGTTCTGTCGACCCACTGAACTTTCTTAATATCTCTGTACTAGCTTCTGCTTCCTCATTCCTTCAAAAATATCTTTTGATCAATATACCTGGAAAAAAATACTTTTTGAGCATTTCTATGCTTCAGGGGCTACAGGGTTATCAAGATGGCTGAGTTCCTGGTCTGAGGTTGAACTGTCACTAATCCTTAGGGGATCATCTCCCTTTCTGGAATATGAAACTGTGAAGTACAGTAATATTTACCTTACTTTGTATTTATTTGATAAGTAGAGTCTAGCTTTGCATCTGGCTCAAATAAGGCGGTTAAGAAATGCTCATTTTTTTAAAATGTCTTATCGAGGGAGAATGTTGATCAATTTTATGAAATCTAACCCCTTAGTAAGGCAACCTAGTGTACCTACAGTCTTGGCTTTTAAGCTTGGAACAGTTGATTTACCATCGTCACTGTCTCTGAGATGTCATTGAATCTGATGACCTTCCCGTATAACTCTTTTTATGCCCTTAGTGTGTGTAAGTCAGATCCCTGAGGGGTGCCTTGGCTCAGCATCTTGGAGCAGTCTTTTCCCAGAGAGGACACGGTCTCTGATTAAATGCCCTTAGCAGGCAGGGACAGGACATAGCTAGGGTTTGAATCAGGCTAAATCCCATCAGATTGGAAATCAAGAAGTGGCTGCTTTTGAAGATTATAAATCTGGAAAGCAGTAGAGATGGGGGGCTGTGAGTCCCCACTCAAAGCAGGTAGTGCCACTTCTATTTGGCTGTTGGTGTGGCTTCTCTCTGGCTGTTGCTCCTGGAATGGCTTTAAAGATGGACACAGGAAGGCATAAGATTTTAACGCTGGGACTGCTTGACCTAATCCTCCCCTTTCAAAAGAAGTAATGGGAGCCTTGGAGAAGACCTAATTGAGAATATGGAATGCTGTGGATGGAAATGAGGAAGACTGGAAACAGAGTGCCAGAAACTCCCGTTTCATGTCTCCATGTTTTTCCAAACGGCTTAAGTACAACTGTAAATAAAAGAAGAACTTAAAGCTGGCAAGTCTGTTAGCTCACTGGTACCGGTGACTTTAGATCATGGAGTTCTGCCTCTTATGACTTTCCTTGGCTTTGTGGTATTTGTATACGTCCCACTCGATGAAACCACATTTCAGCATTTATTGTGGTTGCTTGTGTTCTTGGCCATAAGCCGACTTGCTGGAGCCTTTGCCAAAGTGAAGACATTCAACAGGAGCAAAGGAAATCTCTCCTTCCTCAGGCAGCTCTAGGGATGCTGGAGCTGCATGCACATCTGGCCATCTCTCAAGTGGCTCTCTCCCTCCACCGTATACCCCATCCATGCAGACAGCCCAGGCCTCTGAGCCTGTTATTGCTCTAAGTGTTTGCTCTTGGATCCATCTTCACGCGTATTATTTACATGCTTTATTTTTCATTTTATGAACAAATCGATAACTAGACTTACTCTTTATCACACTGGATTAGTTTTATTTATTCTGTTTGAATTTGATTAAAAAGCTGTCAAACATAACTCTACATTTTTATCAGCTGAATACTTTCACAAAACCGGGTATGAGATGTGTTCAGCTAGAACATAGTTTTCAAAATAAAACAATGTTTGATATATTCTAGACAGTTATCCTTTTGTTTATCCATGACAATTGAAACTAGCCACCAATTGGATAAGCAATCCAAGTCTAGTCAAGTAATCTTTAGGTATAGGGGAAAATAAAACTTTTAAAAAAGTTCTTTCTAGATGGTGTTAATATAATTCACCAATAAAGCATCCTCAGAAGTATAATAAAAATTCTACAAAAATGACATAGCCAGGGAAAAGGAAGATATACAGTTTGATGAAGATTCAAAATGGATGTCAACATTAAAAACAAACTGTCATGTAATTTCTGCATAAAAGAAAGATCAAAATTGCAGGGCACTAATTTTGCTTCTAATTTATAAGACTATGTTTATGGGACTGCAAATAGTTGATGTAAAAAAGCATATCCAATGGCGAATGTTTTGAACTGTCATTTTTTTTTTTTTTAGAAAAATTGCCATTCAACATGTATTTGTAAATTTTAGCGTACAGAACCAAGGATAGCTGGACTAGATTTACACTTACAAAAATGTTCTTGAAAGATGAAATGTGTCTATTTTGGTTGAGATCCTCGATTTCCTTTGTTCTATTTAAAAATTACTGGAATTCCTGGGTGGCTCAGTGGGTTAAGGATCCAGCGTTGTCACTGCTGTGGTGCGGGCTGGATCTTTGGCCCTGGAACTTCTGCATGCCTTGGGTGTGGCCCTCCAAATTATTAATTTATGCCTTACCTTACCCTCTCTTTTGGTTCTATTTGTGTACACGTGCGCACATGCCTGAAGCAGCCAGGATAGTAAGGATGTTGTATTCCTGTGTATACACACACCCATACTCTCAATCACACTCACACTTACATATTTACACACACAGCCGCATATCCAATGCCCAGGAGTCTCGTTAAGGCTATTTTTGGAAATTCGCTGTCCTCCAGCACATTATTTCCTAGCGTGGAGCATGCATAATGTATGCCTAGAAGTGCTGGAAGGAACAGCACTGAAGGGGTTAATGTAGAACACATATAGGCAAATATTGTCAACTATTTTATTCAAATGTTTGGAACTTAAACACAAAATCATCATTAAGTTTTCACAAAATGAGGCATCTGTCGCTTGAAAGGAAAAAAATATTTCAGAAATATGTTTACAGAAATGTAAAAATATTAGGCATTGAGACAGATGTGAATATACTCTGTAACTTGTCTTGTCTGTCAGTCTTCCTCCAAGCCGAAGATCTTACTGTACTCACTCAGCATGAGCTCCACGATCTGGTTCTGGTAGACCATGTGTACTGCCATATTTCCTGCCTCATTTTCAGCTCGCAGGAGGGTGGGTCCAAATACAATCCCTAAGCTTTGTGTGGACATGAGGTTCTTGGATGCTTTGGCCACTATCCTGTAGAGAGATGGAGAGAGAGAGGATAAAAAGAGAGTCCACTGGACTTTGAATAAGATTGTGGCAACTTCTGAATTGCAAATTTCTGTGTTCTTGAATTCCTTTTCTTAAATTTCAACTTAAAGAAGGAAAGTAAGGGTATTAAGTGGCTTTGGCAAAACAGAGACTGTAACACAAACAAAAAATGCTCAGGTTCCAGAAAAACAACTACCACAACATTATTTAATATTCTACTCTTTATTCTTTACTGTATGGAAATAGAACCTATGACTTCTGGCAGAAGGATTTTATTCCCATAGTACCAGCCGTGGTGATGTTCAACAAGTGTTTGTAGAATTAATGAATGAATAAATAAACAAAAATTAGAACAATTATTGTGGAGAGTTTAGCAAGATTCAGCCTTTGAAGTGGTTATAGTCAATGGAAGAAAGAGGTGAGACATATATAAATACATAAGAAGCCAAACACAAAATGGAACATTATACACCTAACTAATGATGGCGGGTAGAGGTAAAGACTGAAAAGATAATAAAGTTTTTAGTGATAAACTTGAGTAAAGTATTCCTGACAAACGCTAACTGGAATATGTTTTGTTGAGCAGATAGGCTCTAAGGCATTTAGATGTATAACAAAATTCTAAGTGTTCCCGTGCATTTTACTCAGTTTAGCTCACATCTCAATAAACTACAGAAGCTTGTAGCGTTTGCACAGGAAAAGAGTCTCACTGGAATCTATGAAATTTTGCTTGTATTAGGACTGTGTGGAGAGCTGGAATACCAATGAAATGTTAGGATATGATTTTATTAATAGTAACACCTTGCCTGCTTCGACATGGGACTCTTAAAAAGAAAGCCCCATCCTATAAATTGAAACTTAAAAAAAAAAAAAAAAAAAAAACCAAAAAACAATGCTTATTCTCACAATTGAAGCCTCCTTGGTTTTATATTAAAATTAGGGACAGTGAGGTTTTAGTGATGTTAGGGAAATAGGAACAGCATATGGAAGGACAGGGAGCTAAGAAACACTAAACTCTGCATTCCTTGAGACACCCTACGCAAGGGAAATAGAGCGTAGAAAATAAAGCGAAGCAAAGGAACACTATTGCAAGGCAGTGGGGCAGTGGGGTCTCTGGTATTAGAGCCCATGGGAATGTGGGAGCCCTGGTGGGACTTTAGAAGACTCCTTTTGGCATATGTGGACCTACCTGGACCTACCTTGTAACTACAAAGAGTAGGTAGGGAGGAAGGACGACTTGCTCTATTTCCATCCTTGCACTAACCTAGGTCTCTGAAGTGCCATTTCTATGACCAAGAGACCATGCCTTCTCTCTCCAGAAAGAGACTGAGAAGAGCCAAAGCCTTCAATTTGTGACTCCCCACAGCAGAAGTTCACAGTCAGCCAGATGTCCTTGAGTTGCTCAGTATCAATAATAATTAAATATTCTTCTAAGCAACTCTATTTTTTATTTGAAATTTATTTTTATTTTTAAATTTAAGTTGACATATAACTTTTTTTAAGCAACTTTTTTGGTCTCATTTAATCTTCATAACAATCCCATGAGGCCCTTTATACAAATGGGAAACTGAGGCCAACATGGTGCAGGACCTGATATCACACAGTGCTAAGGCTCACACTCTGGCAGGAGGGTTGCAGCACCCATGGAAGCATCATTGCCCTGGAGTGTTAAGACTCCTGTGTTTAATAACTGGGCTAAGTTTCACTCTACCATCCTCCACATGATTACAGATCCTTCTGTAAGAGGGTCTGGATTTTTACTCCTCACTGTAGCGTTGTGATTGACAGCTCAGTTATAATGGATTTATTGTGGGCAAAATGACTCTTAAACTTGGACTAAATATTCAAGATATCCTGCCTTCCATTTCCACTTTTCTCCTTTAAATGGAAAGCATTTGTACCTGTGAGTACTGTTGGCATGACTACATTTCTGGAAGGGATTCTCACATTCTAAAACATCAGTGAATTATCAGAGACTTCGAGTTTAGAGTTTCCTTTGGAATATAAGAAACTGTGCCACTTTGCTACTACATTTACTGAAAGTCTGTAGAATGATTTTAAGACAGTCTCCTAACCTGGAGTGGGAGCAAATGGAGAGAGGCTTTGCTTCCCTTTAACACACCAATTTACCTTGGCTTACAGTCTCTCTTGAGCCTCTCCCAGACCTCCTTATTATAAAAATCACTAGTAAGATTCACCGTGAAAGAAAACAGTTTTTCTATTTCGGTTTTAAAGTAGTACCTTTTTGGGATAACTCATTTGTTGATTCTGCCACAATAATAATTTAAACATTTGTTAAACAAATAACTGATCAATTAATCAAGCACCTATTAGGTAAAAATTACTCTAATAACATTACTCATTAGCAGCAAAGGTCTAAGCTGATAAGATTTATCTAGCAGAGAACAGGGCTCACAGGTCACAGAGCATGAAGAAAGCAGAATTAAAAACAAGAGACTATTGCAAGTATGATGGTGAATGAGTGATGCAGAGGAGGAACTTTAGGACCTGGTGTCCAGGGAGACTGGGAGACATAAAGACAGACTGAAGTTGGACAGTGTATTTTCCTATTTAATAATGGTTATAATTTCAGTTGGGAGCAGGAACAGTGAGATTTGGGGTGGCTGGGAGCCAGAACTGCATCAAACTCAGAAAGGTGAGGCTAGAAATCAAGAGAGGTCCAAGAGCTGATTATTGGAGGGGACAGCAGTGATGGTCAGGAGGTCATGAGGGTAGAAGCCAGAAGAGGTCTTATGGTATCTGAGAAACTGGGGTGATGGAGGGGTGACTCGGCTCTTCAGGGCACTCTGGAAAGATACAGCAGGGGACTCAGTTTTTGAAGAGAGAAAACATGAGATTAGGTGATTTTTTAAACTTTCTCAGAGTTCTTTACATTTTTTCCACTAGACAGCAAAAGGCCTGGTCTGAGAACCCAGAGCAGGGCCAGCTGTAGAAGAGGAAACCAAGGCTGAGTTCCAACAGAGTAAAGAGGAGGAGCCTCAGAGCCCCGCAGGGGAAGGTTTCCTTTCTTGGCAAGTGGAGGTGGGAGAGGACTCCTGTAAGGGATTTCTGCCTATTCATCAAGTTCCTAAATTTCCTGTAGACAGGCATACACTCTGTGCTCTTCCATATGTATGAAGGTGGAACATTCATTCCATCTCAACCTGTGTCTTTTGCGTCCATTTCTCTGCACACTTTCCATGTAATTTTAATAAAACTAGCTTTACTTCATGAGCGCTTTAAAGTCATCTTGTTACAAGTAGATCTGACCAAAAAAATCTAGTTTTGTATTCTTGTTATATAGGAATTACTGCAGGTTAAATTTCCATAGCAGCTTAGAATTTTTTTCCTAAGTTGGGAGAATTAAGTTACTTGCAATAACTTTTAGAAAAATCAAATGTAGTTAAGAAAGAATGTTAAGAAAATGTGGATGTGTGTTATAGAGAATACATGCTATCCTGCCTCTTCACTGTTACAGAATGTGAGCTTGTGTGTGCATGTGTGTGTGTATTTCATTGGCAATTTATGTCTTAAATATCAACCAACCAGCAGTTGGTGAATTGAGAAATCAATCTTTAAGTTAGAAAATATGCTAAAGGTGAACGGCTGTTAGAGGTTGAAGTTATCAACTACGTAAGTATATGATTCATATAGATAGGCAAATATATTTGCATAATGACATTCAAGCTAGATTAAATCCTTTTTTCTTTTCTTTTCTTTTTTTTATTTTTTCTTTTTGGTTTTATTCCATGTGGAAGTTCCCAGGCCAGGGATTGAACCCACACCCCAGCAGTGACCTGAGCCACAGCAGTTACAATGCCAGATCCTTAACACCTTGAGTCACCAGGGAACTCCAGATTAAATCCCTTTAATAATAGGGGGTGATGATAGACATTTCTAGGAAAGAAGGCCCCCCAACTGGGGGTGTCTAGAAAATAAATTCCTGCTGTTGTAAACTTCACTATTCAAATATGAATTTACCTAATCTCTATCTCAATAGATTTTGAAATAGTTAAGTGGTTGATTTAGGACCACATAAGTAGTCAATCACAATTTCAAAATGGAGCTAGAATACTAACCTACAAAATTATTTAAATCTCAATTTTTTTACATCAAATCAATGGATATCATAATTTCTAATCTCACTGTAGGGACTAGCTGGGGCTTGCAAGTGCCATTATTTCTGAAGGCTTCAACTCATAAAACATATGTAGAGGAGAAGTGTAGGCTATTGAAAAAAATAAAAGCCCTGCATGGAAAAAAAAGGCAGTCTAGTATCTAAGATGGAAAACTCTCAAAAACAGTAATTTGTACTTCTAGTAGCTTAAAATGCAGTAGAGTTGTATTATTGGAGGGGAGGATCTGATTCAGAAACCAAATACATTTTTTCTATGGGTTTGGCAGTACTTCCAGGACAGCTTTCACTAAAGTGAGCTCTGCAAAACACAATTTCTGTGACATACTTCACAAAAATAGCATTCTAGAGTAAGATAAGTTTTACAGGAAATTATATGCCATTTTTTTCTTCTTGGAAATTTACAGTGCATAATAATATAATAAAGGCTCTGACAAGTCCTGCAGAAAACTACCCCTGTCCATCTGTGTGTTACTCGTGTGTTCCCTAACTTACTTGAACATCATAGATCATCTTTCTTGAGTGACAATGAGCATATATAAGGAAACTTTACTCTAGTGTGCTTTGCTAAGGGACTACTAATTACGTCTGAAATTTTTTGCATTTTACCCTCCTATGCCACCCAGCTTCAGAACTCTATAGCAGCTCACTCAAAGAGGTCAGGCTGTGGTCATTTCTGGCAAGTTCCACTCCTCTGGTAGGGCTTAGATTTCATCTGGCCTTTAACTCCATGACAGTGTTGTAAATTGTGAGCTACAATTTAACATGTTTTCAGCAAAGAAATGAAAGAAACTCCCTTTCTGGGACAAAACGAAGACCAGGAGGCAAAAGACCACACCTGAATGAGAAAGGTGAGAGCAGAGACATGGTTGAGAGATGACAACACAGTGAATTTATGGATGGGTAAGAAGGTGCAAAGACATTTAGATCTTAGAGCAATATTTGGAAATTCTTTTGCATATGTGTTTACTCGCCATTAGTTTACTCCCAAGAAATTCTTATAGCATAGATACTTGATTCGAAGCAACATCAAGAGCTCAAATTTCAGTGCCTGTGAATGCTTGACTAGTAGGAAAAAGGCCCCAAACTTTTTTGGAAAAAGATTATTTATGAATATTGCTCAGTTTAAAATAGCCTGACAAAAAATAATTATGATTTTAAGAATTTGTTCACAAAATAGCACTTAATATATATTCACTGTAAAAGGAACTCTTATACTGCTAAGTAAAATTCAAGTTTATAAAATCTTGAAGTGGGTAAGAATTCATTTTTTTCTGGCAAGAGATTAAACAGGTGATATACATCTTACACCATAAAAAGGAGAAGAAATGCCAGAGGCCCAAATGGAAGGAGCAATGATCCATCGATTTAAGATTATTTTAGAAACAATCTATAATCCAGTGCTACAGATGTTGGACCCCAGACCAAAAAAAAAAAAAAAAAATCCTCACAGTCTTATGCTGGGTAAGTTTTTCCAAAAGTGACCTGAATTGCTAACTCAAAGAAGTATCTTAGCTGCTTAAAATCTCAGCTAAATGATTCAAACTGAAAGACTTACTGTGAAACTCAAAATTAATGCCTAATTAAGAAAACCAATGCATTTAATAACAGTCCAGCTCCAAACAGATATATGGATGCAAACTTCCTTTTAAGTTTGTGCTTTGCTGTTACCATAGTGACTTGCAAAGGAAGTAGAAAGCCGCATAATTGCCTGCAGGACAAGTCTCAAGTTATTGGAGGTGTATGAAAAGTATTCCCTTCTCTATCTTTGGATGGCTGTGATTTTCCAACACATATAACTTGAGGACTGTTTAACTTGAATAGGGAAAATGGGGTATAAATGTACTTTCTCCATCAGGGCACACCTGGCTTGCAATATACAGCTTAGCCACTGGACATGAAATGTTAATTGTGACTTTGACCACTTCAGTGAAGAGAGGCTGTTAAAAATAGAATAAATTTTCAATGTGCTCAACTTATGTTTCCTATGTGCTGTAACTACTTTGGGGGGAATCCATGCTCACCATATGCTTGCCTACTCTCAATCTGCACAAACTATACTACTGTCTACACTCACCCTCTCTCTCTTTCTCTTTTTTTTTTTAAAAGACCAGGGACTTAGCAGGAATTCGACCTTCTCCCTTAAAGTCGTGGCTACACGTTAGAACAATTTTCAAATGTTGCAAAACAGAAGCACGTTCACAAATGTTTTGGCATTTCACACTAAGGTATTTCAAGGTGGTTGTTAACTGGTGATTCAATAATTTTTATATATAAATTTATAAATAAATTGGTTTAAACTAATTGTAAAGTCTTCACTTTTATACTTAAATATCATATTATTTTCCAAAGCAAGCAAAAGAACTACCCTCCTAAATGGGAATTATTGCTCTATTTGGATAGATTTGCTTTTAAATTATCTTTAAAACCATGTGTATGTAATATTTTCAAAGCACTTTTTGGAAAAGATACTTTATATGGCAGTTATACATTCACAGCTAACATGGTCTTATTCTTTGCATTTATTGAGTACCCTCCTTTGCATTGATTTCAATGCAAAAGATTGAAACATTTTCAATTATCCAATTGTTTCATATTTATATGGATTGGACATTGCAGGGAGAGTCTACAGTATCTTTAAAGCAATATTCATAACAATAAGGTAGGCAGACTGATAAATTAAAAAAATGAATAACCTGTAGGCTTCTTAATGACTTATTTCTGATTGGAATATGTATTCTATAAGGTGACAGCAACCATAGATAAAATGGGATATCACAGCCAAAACCCTTACATCATAAATGATATCAAAAAGGAACAATGACAGTAGTTACTATTTGTTGAATATCTATTATGCACTAATCATTGTGTTTCAAATATATCATGATTTCAAAGGCGCATTTAAAATCAGCTTCAATTTCTTTTGTTATGATTATAAATTAATACATTTTTATTAGAGTTTGAAAAGTTTAGAAAAGTATAATAAGGAAAAAAAAACATACTGGTAACTGTAAAGAGTTACTCACGGTAATTGCTATTCATTCACAAAACCTATTACTCAATAGACCAGCTATCACTCAGCACCTGCTAGATGCTGGACACTGTTCTGGAAACTGGGGATGATGCAATGAGTGAAAGATACAAAGTCCCTGACCATGATCTAGTGGGAGTACCAGACAACAAACAAATACACTACTCTATACACAGTGTGATTTAAGGCACTTCAAGAAAAACTAAGAAGAGTAGTGTTTCTTCCACTGACCCTAGGGCCTTTTTAAAAATTCCTGGTGGACTAGAATTCATCTCCAGGGATTGTTCTTTACTCAGGATGGGTAGAGCCTGGCTGGCTGTAGATAATATAGCACCCAGATAATTTTAATGTGCAGAGAGAGGACAAGGGCCCAGAAGCTCTTTCTAAGGAAGGGACACTTGGGCAGAGAGAGGCTTATGTGCACGTGCCAGGGGAAGGAGAAACCTAGGCAGGGAATAATAGGTAGAAAGCCCGGTGGTAAGATTGTGCTGCGTGGTTTTAGGAATCGAGGAGAGGAGAGTGTGCTGAAGGCTGGGGAATGAGGCAAAAAAAGCAGGCAGTGCAGTGAATAGTTGTTCATATCTCCTACCCCTTTCCTATTGAGAGCATATAATTTTGTTTGTTGGTTTAATCCACTTAATCATTTTGTATAGCAAAACTAATACATAATCTTTAAAAAGTGTGCCAATCAGGAGGATGTAGAGTAAAAAGGTAAAATCCTCTCTGGTTTTCCAGTCAAATTCCTTCATGATAACTATAATTAACAGATGGATGTTCCTTCTGGATGTTTTTCTATCTATCCATCCATCTATGTATCTTTATATATGTGTATATATATATAATTTTCCTTTTAAAAGAGAATGAGATAAAAAAAATACATAATATGCTACAATTTGCTTTTTTTCCCCCTTAACTATATATCATGGGCATCTTTCCAAGTCAGTACATATAAAAATACTTCATCCTTTTAAAAAGTTGTTACATTTCATAGTATGGAAATACCTTAATTTATTTAACTATTCCCCTGCCGATGGACTTTTAGGTTGCTTCTAATTTTTTGCTATTACAGACAATGCTACAAAAAATATCCATGTACATAGAGATTTGTGACTTTTTTACGTATTGATGTGTAACATTTAATTACTTTGTTGTACTTATATTCTCCCAATTCTTTTGTTTCTTGATTTTATTTGACTTTTTTTATGTAGTCATATCCAGCACTATTTCTTTTGGAATTTCTATCATTGTTTTTGTTATTATAAACTTCACACATTTAAATACATCAGATAACTATCAATATATTTCCTAGTTTTTAAAAATGATTTAATTTCCATATCCTCTAATTCATCTCAATATATTTTAGTGTATGAAATGTGATGGTAATCTCAATTTACTTTTCTCCAAAAGCTAGCTGATTCCCCCAATAACATTGGTTGAAAAACTGCCATTCTCCATTATTTCTGATGCTTTCCTACAACTCACAGACACACACACCTGGTATTTCCTCCTCTGTTGAAGATCTGTCTCTGTGTATATTCTGCACTAGCACTTAATATACATTAAGAATATTCTCTTTTTTTTTTTCTTTTTCAGATGTGAAGGAAAATGTTCCGACAATTTTTTTTTCAGATGGACAAAATGAACTTAAGAAAGACTGAATAATTCACTCAAGGTTACAGTGTTAACTAGCAGCTGTGCCAAGATGAAGATGCAGATCTTTATTCCTCTGGGAGACAGATATTCTTTCCACAAATAACTGAGATTCAAGAACTGTGTGTATGACATCAAGAGGTTTCCTAACAGTGAGGCCTGAGGCCGACTTGGAAGAGAAGTGAGTCAGAAAGTCAACACAATCTTGGGTGACATATTTTGATTTTTTTAATCACTTAATTCACATCCAAGAATACATTTAGAGAGTTGAAAAGAGTGTTCAGGTGGAAGAAAAACCAAATTAATATATATGTTGTCTTTTTCTCAATATTCACACAGTTTTAACTTCTAAATGTATTTACTTCTCATTGTGAATGGAAAAGCACTATTGGTGAGCTACATTGAGAATTTCAGCTATAGTTTCCCTTAAATGTTTTCTCCTAAGTTTTAAAATGGCTTTAGCCATCCACATTTGACCACGTCAGCAGTAAAAGGAGACTTAATTTTTATTCCCCAAGCTCTGCTGATCTACCAATAACCATGGATAATAGGACCATCCTGGGAAGACATTGCCCTGGATTTAGGGAGAAAAGCTAGGAAATATGTTACATGGTGGGAGTATTTTTAGAAAAGAAAAAAAAAAAAGACTGTTTATTATTCTCTACTTGGAGTTCGTCCAGTAAGGCAGTTAAAACACTAGTATGTACTAGTAACATTTTATAGAGAACACTGAGGTTTGTGCATGGATCAGCATTAATTAGGCTAAGCAGAATAAGGCACCTAATTATAAGACATTAGTGGAAAATATGGAACTTAAATATTTGCCTTTCGATGTTAGATAAAAATAAAAGGAATGCTATCAATATGCAAAGTCAGAATTCATCAATCTCTCTCTCTCTCTCTTTTTTTTTTTTTTCCTTTTCACACAGGTGCAGAGAATAGCTATTTCAGTTCCCACTAAGGGCATCTATAACAAATCTTCAGCAGTGTTCTTGAAAATTGTGTCCTTGTTTAAAAGGTTCCAGAACAGCTAAAAGAGAATCCGTTTCAATTTGGGTATCAACATTCAATTATCCACACTTAATTTTACTTTCTGAGGAAAAAGATGTTTAAGATAGTTTTCACAGTGACTTGACTCTAAGATAGAAGCTCCACAACCAGTGAGCTCCAGGGTGAATGTGTTCAGGAGAGACAGGCTCCTCAATGGTACAGGGCAGGGACTGACCTTGTTTGGTTTGGGAAAAAGAACAGTTAGGGAAGCTGTGATGACTGAATGTAAAAAGCCACGATATGGAGGAAAACTTCTACTTTCTTCTAGTAAATCCAGTTTCTGGAATTGGCCCAGAGACCAATTTCACCTCCATATGAAGAATTAGAGTTGTGAAAATAGGCTACTTCAAAAGGTTATTATAGAAAATTTAGAAAATGTAGACAAGGAAAAATAGAAAGTAAAATCCCTCATAATCCCACAATTTAGACATTACTACTCTTATTATTTCATATAGATTTTTCCATATGTGTACTAGAAAAATATAGTGATCATATATCAGGTTATTAAATATTTTACGCATAAATAGTCCATGAGTTCCCCATCACAAGGCATTCAGGAATGTTCCAGATTTCCATATTGGACGGAAAACTGAATGACGTTTAAAATGTGGTTTGGAGAGTTCCCAATGTGGCTCAGCAGTAATGAACCCAACTAGTATCTATGAGGATGCAGGTTTGATACCCGGCCTCACTCAGTGGGTTAAGGATCTGGCATTGCTGTGAGCTGTAGTATAGGTCACAGACGTGGCTCAGATCCTGTGCTGCTGTGGCTGTGGTGTAGGCTGGCAGCTGCAGCTCTGATCAGACCCCAGCCTGGGAACTCTAAAAAGACAAAAAAAAAAAAAAAAAAAGTTTGGTTTGGGCTTCCAGATTAATGATGAAAGAAGGGACATTTGGGGAAAGTCAAACTATCATTAGATCTGAGGTGGAAAATGTATAATAACAGGTTTCTTCCCCACCCTTCCTTGCACTCTTGCTTTTCTCCAAGATTCAGTCAGCAGTGTTTTGTTCTCAGCGGAGGGATGATACAACAGAAAAGCAGAGAAAATGCTTTGGATTTTTGCAGCTAGGGCATTTGAATCACAAAAGACTGGGCGATGGCTAAGCACTGCTGATACTCCACAAAAAAAATTGTCTGCAATTATAGGGGTCTTTACTCTGTAAATCAGGGTGGGCTATAGGAGAACTCATTACAGAACTAGACTCACCAGTAATAATGGGGATGATAAACACTGGAATAACAGAGGCCAGGTGGTAGGGTTTAGCTGCTGGAAGCCAGGTAGTTGTAATTATAATCATAAGCAGAAGGGCCCAAGGGGGAGCTAAGGGGACCTGACTTACAGAGAGTTATGAACGTGGTTAATAGAACATGGCATCCCCAGGAGAAAAATAAATGGCAGACAACAAAGATGCTATTCATCTTGTATCACTGTGTCAGAATGATACATCTATCCATTGTTTTATAAGCTACTGCTGCTCCTGGGCACTTGGGGCTACTTGAGTCTAGGGACCAGCAGGCCAAGAGAAGAGTGACCATCTAGGCAGAGGTCATTGACCATGATCAAGTGGAGAAGATTGGGCTGCTATTACACAATAGGGATAGGGAATAGTGTGTATAGCACCCAGATGATCTGTATAGGGCCTCCAAGTTCCTTGTCACCTAGATGTGATGATTAATGGGTAAGGCAGCAATTCTTGTCTGAGAAGACATGGTGGTCAGGAGTCTGGACCCCTTGGGAGTGAAGGTCTGAGTCACTTGTGTTTGGTCAGCATGACCAGCAGGGGTGATAACTGAGGGCCACCTAGAATGGATAACAGAAGAACAAGACTACAAGCTTTAGTCATGGGCTCAGGCCCAGCTGCATCTGCAGTGCTTAAGTTTATCCTACTGAAGTTTCCTCATCAAAGGGTTATTCAGGAGGTGAGGCTTCCCAGAGTACTGGGGAGCTGCTCCATAAACACACAAGAATGGATTCACGGGGCACAAAGGATGGACTGTGGTGGACACAAGATATGCTGCCCAGATGTCCTGTCTAGGAAGGATGGATGTCCCAGCTGCAGGTGTAAGCAGCAATCAGATACAGCCTTCAGCCTCTGCAAGATCCATCTCAGTGGAAGGAGCCTCACCCCCAGGAGACTCAGAGACAGCCCATGGCCAATGACTGATCACAATGGGGTAGGAGAGCTGAGTCATTCTAGTCCATCTGGAGACAAATCTGATGGGTGTAGATGCTCCCAAGCTCCTGAGGGATGGCCAGGCTTTGTTGGGTCCACATCATAGTTTGACTTCTCTTTCTTCTCCAGTCTGCTCCACCCCTCCTTCCACTGGTGTTATAGATAACCATCACCATGTTAAGGTCAACCAGTGATTGTGACCATAACCTCTGGGGAATTAGAAAAGTTCCAGCAGAAAGAAAACTGGTTCTGAAAGAGGAGATCTGAAATCTAGTCTGGAGTCTAGCTCTGGCCTGGTCTGTGTTCATGAGTCTCTCCCACTCCAAATTCATGTTTTATCACCAACAAAACTGGGATAATGCCAAGGTGCTATATGATTAATAGTTTATATTTTTCAAACTACTTCTGGTCATTCTAGAGCAGAGATTCTCAATCCTGGTTGGTATTAATACCGTCTGTGAAGCATTCAAAAACCATATCAGATTCTGGCACTCACCCACAGAGAATCTGTTGTAACTGGCCTGTGATGAAGTCTGGGTTCAATAAGAGCTCCATGTGTGATTCTATTGTGCTGAGGAGAGAACCACTGCCCCATAGAGAGCCTGCAAACTGGAACTCAGCTCTCACCATGTGGTCTTAGATAGGCCTGACCAGTGTTCCGAGCCTCATTTGCCTTGTCTAGAAAGTGAAGTTAATATTAAGAGTGACCTCATGGGCTTTTTTTGAGAATTAAGTTAAAAAAATGTTTATAAGTTATACAAATGTAATTTTTTTTTTGTCTTTTTGCCTTTTCTTGGGCTGCTCCCGCGGCATATGGAGGTTCCCAGGCTAGGGGTCTAATTGGAGCTGTAGCTGCCAGCAACGTGGGATCCAAGCCATGTCTGCAACCTACACCACAGCTTATGGCAACACCGGATAGTTAACCCACTGAGCAAGGGCAGGGATCGAACCTGCAACCTCATGGTTCCTAGTCGGGTTCCTTAACCACTGCACCATGCCATGACAGGAACTCCATACAAATGTAAATTTTTATTACGTGCATTTACATTGGCTTCTGCCATTTGTTATCTTATAAAAAAGAAAGGAAAGGGAGATTAGGATTCACTGTTTTTCCACTCTGGCTAGAGCTTTTTTTTTTTTCTCTTTTTTTGGCCACCCTGAGGCATATGGAGCTCCAGATCCCACCACAGCTGCAACCTATGCAACGTCAGGTCCTTTTAACTCACAGTGCCAGGCTGGGGATCAAACCTGTGTCCTAGTGCGGCTGAGAAGTCACTGATCCCATTTTGCCGCAGGGGGTACTCCTGGGTGGAGCTCTTAAAAAAGCAAAAGGATAGCAGAGAGATTCTGATTTAGTAGCCCAGGGCTGAGGCCCAAGTCTTAGAGTTTCTAAAAGGCTTCATGGGCAGATCTGGAGTGTAGCAGGGGCTTAAAAAGTTCTTGATTAAATGACCTGTCCAAGGGTCACACAGCCAATTATGACAAAAAGCCAAGACTCAAACCTAGATGTTTTCATGGCTTTCTCCTTTCATCTGCTGTTATGCACACTGAGTTTTCATTCTTGCACATCCATTTTATCAGAATATGATATGTTAGTCATAAAACATGAGATAAAAAGGATTTTGAATTTAAAACATTGCATAAATATAACATGCTATGATTATTAAATATGAAAATAATTATTCTTTTCCCATTGGACCTAACTCATGTGATTGGTGTGCTTTTAGTGAGTAAGGATTGAGACTATAGGTAACCTAAGATATTTTTAAGCATATATGAACCAAGCATAAATTAAACAAAGTGACACCAAGGCTGAGTTAATGTAAGCAAATATAACATGAAACATTGCAGGGACTTCAAAACAGAGTAGTGGACTGCTACTGACTGCCCCCTGCCTTTGACATGCTGACTTAATTTGACATCATGAAGGAAGAGAACAAGATAAAGACAAAGAGAAGGATAAATAGAGAAATGAAGATCGTTTTACTGTGATCATGACCAGGCCATTCATATTTCTCATATAGCCTGGGAACCATCTCATACTTATTGGAAGATGTGACCTTTAAATGTTCCTTACTTGCAAAAAGACAAATACTCTAGAAGCTGGGTGTTAGCTCCTGGAGTCATCTGTCCTGCCTGCTCTCCAAGAGGATATTACTGCAGGGGGAGTGCAAATTGTAGATGAGCAAATGTGTGACTTATTCTTTACATTTGCAGACTTCAGAGTGAGCTCTCTTTGACAGCTCCCTGGTTTCTTTAACATAGCAAATCTTTAATCAGTCTAGATATGTTAAAATGTGATTTTTACATGAATTGACCTGAGTAGAGTACTTGGGTTGAACTGTGTATTTTCCCCCCTCAAAAGCTGACTTGTAGGAAAAAAAAAATCAGATATTCTATGATATACTTTGCCTTAGTGACAAGATGTTTTGGGGGAAATCATCCAAGCTTGAAATAAAATCTTTATTGAAAGTAATTCTACATTCATGCCAGTCAGATACATTGTAGGATTAGACTGGATATCCCAGGGGAAAACTACGGTATATGCACCAGGCAGAGTTGATTATTTGGATCTCCTGTCAGTTCTTAACTTCCTGACAATGGCTGAAGCATTCATGACCATATAACTCTGTTTTCATCATTATTTTGAGAGAACGTTAATACACTTTACCTTAACTATACCGAATGTACTGGAAAATAACCCTGTAATAAAATATACTCCACCTACCAAGTGATATCTGTATGTAGAGAGCATTTAGTTGTGCATTTTAAGAAAGCAAATACAAGCAGCAAATAACTGAAAGATATTGTGATTATTTTTTTTTCTGCTTGAACTTTTAAATTTTTATGGCAAAACCTCTTGTGTTCTGTCTTAAAATCAACATGTATACATAATTATGGAGCCAAGGAAATGGCTTTCATTGAAAATTCCCTTCAAATGGTAGGGAGTCTTTTTTATTAGTAATAGTACAGTATTTTGCTTATCAATGTTACTTGGTGTCAAAAAGAAAGACACAGGTATGCCTGGTGACATTTTTTTCCACTTAGAGAATCAACGACAGCTTACAATGTCACTTTTGAACAAGTCATAGAATTGGTTTCTTTGGATATAATTAGCACAGTAAAGAAGAGAGAAAAAGGCATAATTTCAAACAGATTTATATTCGGATTCATTGTGAACTATGTCGCCGTAGTTCTAGAGGAAAGGAAAATATATGACCCCCAACAGATGATTTATAATAACCATATTAAGTTAAAAAGTCCAGAAATTAATTTCATGACTGTCATCTTTTGTTTGTACCTTCTAAAATGCTTTGCTTACACGTTACCAATGAATGAATGCAAAAGGGTTGAGGTGGCCCAGTGCTCACATTCAAGGTGAGAAATTATGACCTGGTATTATGTTGTAGAAAATGACAGTATACTCCCCCAGACAAACAAGTCTCAAGGTGAATAGTGTGTTCTGAGAACCATGTTTCCTACCTGAGTAATGTATGGGTTAAAAAAGGTAAGTTAAACTTTGTTTTTAAATTGAAAAAGATGATGAATAACCTTCAGTGGGTGAGTGGATAAACAAACTGTGGGACAGCTACATTGTGGGACAATGGAATATTATTCAGTGATAAAAAGTAATGAGCTATCAAGTCAGGAAAAGATGTGGAGGAGTTTTAAATGTATATTGCTCAGTGAAAGAGGCCAGTCTGAAAAGGCTGTATGATTTCAAGTATCTGCATTCTGGAAAAGGCAAAACTCTGGAGATAATGAAAGATCATTGATTGCTAGGAGGTAGGGCAGAGGGAGGCAGAGCATAGAGAGTTCTTAGGGCAATGGAGCTATTCTGTATGATATTATAAACTGTGGACACATGACATTAAATATTTGTTAAAACCTATATAGTATACTACATTAAGAGTGAACCATAATGTAAACTATGGACTGTAGTTAATAACAATGTATTGATGTTGGCTCACCATTTGCAACAAATATAGCACACTAATGCAATATATTAATAATAGGGGAAATTCTGTCTGTGTGTTTTGGGGGTGGGGGAGAGAGTATGTGGAAATTCTCTGTACTTTCTGCTCAGTTTTATACAAAACTAAATCTGTTCTCATTTAGTAAAAAAGTAAAATCTATTAATTAAAAAAAAAGTTAAAAAAAAGATAATGAAAGCAGATTGCATTCATTCAGGGTCCAGAGGTCAGTTTCCCTGCTTGTCTATCCTTACGGCTTTGCACTCTTTGTCAGTCACCATATCCAAAACCATATTTAAGCCTATCTCTATGAAGAAGCCTTTAAGAATTGTATTCTGATCACTTCGTTATTTGCTTTCTTGGCATTTAAACATTCAGATTGTATTACATTGTTGTTGACATGTTTTATTTTTATCTCTAAGTTATTTCATGCACATATGTTTTATCTCCCTCAATTAGAATGCAAAATCTTTGAGTTTAGGTGGTGTGTTACCTTCCACTTTACTCCTATTTTCCTTGCAGTAGGAAATTTGGGCATTCTATACCTTCCTGTTATTACAAATAGTTTTTGTTTTATAGGTCACTGGCAGGTTAAATGTTTCCTCAACCCCCAGGCGTTTTTGCTCCAGCAGAAAGTGAGCTGAACTGAACAAAAATGTGGTACTCCCCTATGCTTTTCTACCTATAGTCAGAGCAAAGCTGTCCACGGATACCCTTGTTAGCAGCTTCCTCTTAAGTCCAGGAAGGAAAGTCAAGCTCATCAGTGAAGATGTTGCATTTTTTTCTGTGTCTATTCTCTTTCTCTTTCTCCTTTCCCCCATCTTCTCCTTTTCACTTTTTTTTGGAAAAAAAATTTACAGAGGATGACTGGAGAATAGAATTTGGAAATACAGCAATCTAATGTAAACTTTAGAGGTAGTTTTTGGAAACGAGAATTCAGGAAGTGCAAAATATCCTTGAATGATCCATTTTCAAAGGTTTTATGAGGTAGTGTGAAATTACTTTAGGTTAAGGTGTCAAAAATAGAATAGAGGAGTTAGGAGGTTTGTGCTGAGGAGTTCTGCTTCCTTACAGATATTGTGTACATCATCCCAAGTAAGAAAGAATCCATTTCACTGACCTAGAGAATTCTGTAGACATCCTGAGTCCCACGGACCCCTCACAACTTAGGAACCTGGAGAAGAAGGTGGCTGATGAGGAAGCTGTCATCTCATTAATGCATACCGGTTTTAGTGACTTGAGTGGGACATCAACGTGTACATGGAAACAAGAGCCTTCTTTCCTCCCCTGGCTCCCCTTTTCACTGCACGTAGGACTTCGGGGATTCACTTAGCCTTCCTCAGGCTCAGCTTCCTCATTTGGAAAATCGGGCAGCTGGACTGAAGGAGTTCTAATTTCCTTGTGTGCTAAATCCTGCTATTGAACAATTTAACACTTTAAAAAAGTTTATTATCTCCTTTTCCCTCAAATTTGAAATGATTCGTAAGGAAAATTGACAAGCCCAGAAACACACGGCAAGCACAGTCCTCAACGGCAAAATGAGTAAGTCCTATAACTTAAGGGGTTTGTAGTAATATCTTACATATTTATGTACATACTTTAAATATACTTATTATATAAAGGTATGCGAGTATATCTTTACTAAAAGACATGCATTTATTTATTAAAATAAAGAATGAAACAAAAAGGCAGACACTGGGGATTTTTAAGGAAACAGACACGAGCCTCCTGTTCTCTTGGAAGCATAAGGGTGTGTCTGCAGTCTGCATTTTTGTTTTCATAACACCTAAAAAAGAATGGTGGCAATGGACCAAGACACCCGCTCTGGCAGAGAGATGACACACAGGTTGGCTTTACCTGACTGATGGTGGCTGCCTGCTCTGTGGGGAAGGACCCTGAGGTTGAAAGAGTTACGTGACCAATCAATAATGTTTATATGGGATTTGGATGGGGAATGACGGTGTATGTGCCAGGAATGTGCCATTCAGGGGAAAAGTAATTTCAAAAGGAAATCAGATACATCTATAGAAGTATTACAAGACATTCCTGGCTGGGAAGGAATCTGGAAATTTGAGAGGTAAGCTGCTGGGGGCATTTGAACCAACTTGCCCTTAAGTGAGTATAGAAAAAAAAAAAAAAAAAAGGAAATTTATAGCTGGATAGAGGTGTCAAAATAGACAAATGATGAATTTAGATATATATATTAGAATTATTTTCCAAGATAACTATTTGAGGCAGATTTAAAGAAATAGATACAGAAGAGAGATTGGTAATCCTTTCAAATTAGCATGCATATACCTGCTTTGTTTTTTAAAAAAATGACAGAATATTCATGATACACATTTTTAAAACCCCATTCCCCATGGATTTCTTACTCACTCTACCCTCATATTTTGTTACTTAGAATCATCAAAAGATCAGGCCTTTCTGTCTCTGTGTATGCCTACTGAAGAGAAAGCCATAGAAAGGAAAAATACAGTGTCTCAATGGTTAAAAAGATCTACTAATGTCAGTTACTAAGTGGTAATTTTATTAAATAGTGATAATAGAGGAAAGATGTACAAGGCTGCTGAATAGAAGAGGGTCAATGGATTCTATTCATGTTGTGTTTATCCATTTGTGCTCTTGCACAGCGCCTCACCGCAACGCCTTATCTACGAGGATTACTAACATGACAAAACTCCTGATTTATAGAAGCCCAATTAGGTTAAACAGTTTGATTCATTTCAATTGGATTAAAAAAAAATCTCTTGTTGAAGCTGAATTCTTGCTTTGCAACGAACACAAACTCACACTCATTATTACTTATGGTGCTTTTCTTTATGGATGAAGTGCTTCGCAGCCAAGTAGCAGTAGTCACCAGCTGATGACCATAAGGAAAGGCAAACACTGTCAGTAGAATAACATCCTTAGCCAAGTGTTTATGTTGGATACATATACAATACATAACTGTTCTTAACTAATGATACAAAGTTGGCCTCCCCAAGTTTCTCCTTTTGTATTATTTCTTGCCACCCATGTGTTAAGCAAGATTTTCTCAGGACCTAAGCCCCACCCTAAAAGTAAGTTCTGCTTATTTGCAAGCTGGATTTATTCCTTCTAGCTTCCCCGTGAATATCATACATCAAAAAACTGAGTTAGTTATACATACAATTGTGAGGCTGTGACTGCTAATGTGGTTTTCAGAGGTGCTTAATTTGTGCACAGAGTATCTTAAACAATGAAATGATCTGCATAATTTGGTGTTTTCTAATATTGCCATTTATGATCTTTTATCTTTCTGAATCCATTGGTTTATTCTCAATGAAAGATTTTTTTTTTTCCCCTGTAGGCAGGGAAAAAAATCTACATCTTCCTATTAAGAACTTGATTTTCTTTCTTTTCCTTGTTCCAACTTTCCTCATTTTAAATTTTCTCTAACCAACAATTTGGAACTTTCTCTTCAACTGGCTGAAGTAAGGTTTTACTGGTATTCCTCTGTGTAGATATTCCCTTGATATGTTCAACACCAAGCTGAAAGATCCGGCAAGCTTCTGGGACAGAGAGGGGGGGCAATGGCACATTAAGAGCAAGGTGAAGCCAGCTAGATCAGAAGGAAGCTGGTGCATCCCAGAACGTGGCTCTAGGGGCAGAGAGAAGCTACAAGAAAGGGTCAGTACAGAGATCACAAAAAGCTAAGCAACACAGGCTGGGAAAGTAGCTTTTAAGAGGCTACAGCCAGGGGATGAACCGTATTTGCAGGGACAACATGGTGACTGTTTAAGCCCATGACATCATCAGCAGGAACACCCCTGCTCCTGAACAAGTTAGCAGGCTCTCAGTATAAGTCTCGGCCTTTACTTTTCTAAATCTTGCTGTCTGGCAAGCCATCTTCTCTCTGATAAAGGAGCTACGATTTCTTCAGTTCTTGCCTTGTGACACTCAAATGCATCATCTTATTTTTCCTGACCACAGCTTTATGAGACAGGTACTATTATTATTACCATTTTAAATATGAAACACTTGAGGTTCAGGGAGGCTGTCCCATGGTACACAGAAATGGTTGTGCCAGGGTTTAAAGCCAGGCTGTCTGAGTGGCTATCCCTCTGTCCTTCTCATACCTCGTTGGTTTCTCCGTTTGCTATTCTTTCCCGCCAGTCCTGGGTCTCTTTAGTTCCCAATCAGATAGCCCTCATCTCTGTGCCCAGAGCTCTGAGCCAGCCTGTCCCCCTCCTTCCCCCAGTCCCAGCTCACTTAACCCCAGCCCGGGTAAGAGCCCCAGGCCCCTTGCTTTCCTGGCAGGAGAATAAAGACAGCTGGCAGTGAGAAAAGCCTGTGAAGGAGAATATGAGCGCAGTCGTGGTTATGGCTTTGCTGTCTGAGAACTCCCTCTGTCAGGGAACTGCTTTGGCTTCCCACACTTGCTACATGGACAGATGTTTTCAATTATTATCACTGACAAGCCTCCAGGCCAGGTTCCTTTCTGATTGGCTGTTACTGGACTCAGAGGGGACTAAAGGAAACTGAGGCTAGGACACAAAACACCTCAGTCATCACTTTAATCATGTTTCTCCAAAGCAACTGGTTGAGTTGGACAGTTCACCCAGAATTCGAATCCTTTTGTAAACACAGACTCAATTTCCTTTAAACCTTTCTTTCATTCTGGTTTCAATTTTTCTGCCCATAGTTTTTCTGGCATTATAAGAGAGTGAGACATTTGTCATTTCTCTACCAATTCTTTCCTTTTCTTGTTCTTCCAGAATTTCAGGTACATACCAGAATAGAGTTAGAGTGGTGATTTAATGAAACTTCACTTGATACTACAAGACTTGGCATTGCAGAGTTATCTGCAAAAATGACCTAGGTCTGATCTGGAAGCACCAGTATTGTCCAGTGGTTCCATCTACAATAAGCTGGGGAATGTTCCATGTTAGGTCCAAAGCCACTTCTCATGTAAATTTTGCACCAACTACAGCATTTTCTGGGAGCCATTTGACACATTCTTCCTAATTTTATCAGCCTTAATTACCCTGATCTCTGGTGTGTCCCCAGGGATCCAAAGACCAACTGATCCAAAGGGAAATCTGAAGGAAGCTTGGGTGACATTGAAAATGGAAAAGAATGTAGACATGGCTCTTAGAAGTCGTCCTGACAACCTGCTCTTCGATGTTCCTTCTCCTTCAGAGGGATTAGTTATATTTGGTGCCACTCAGCCTCTAACTTCTCATTATTTATTCCTTCCTATTTCTACAATTAGAAGGGAAAATTAGACCATCAGGTGGATTAAAGCTTTCTAAATTCATTTTTATTTCCCATTCTTTCTGTCATTTATCTGGTTAGAAAAAAAAATGTATTCAAGATGCTCCAGTGTTTCTGCATATTTTGTGTTCTTTTGATGTCCTGAAGTTAGGTTTGTGTGTGGTCCATCTTTCTCAAATCCCTGAACTGCCATGTCTCTGCTGCCATTTTAAAACAATAGCTGCAGACATGCAAGTTACCAAATATATCTGGTAAAACAGACAAAATCCATAGACTTAATCTTGAAGGCAGAAGCCTCCATTTTAATTTCTGAAAAATGTCTCTGTGACTTTCCAACTACATTTCTTATTTTAATCCCAAAGGTAAAATATTATAGGATGTTAATTCATCCTTTTCAAAAAAGGCACATGAGGGTTAAAACATATGCTTCCTTCTTCACTCAGAAAAAAATTCACTCCAACCTTTTGAGGGGGTATCACATATAGCTATAAAACAGCTGAAGCTAAAAACATCAAAGTTGGCATGACTTCAGTTATCACTGAATCAGGAAGATCAAGCCAAGTTTTTGAAGAAAATGGTTGAGCATTTTAAAAATAAAAGAAGTTAAAATGCTCTTTCTGAGCATGCTCAGTGGGAGGTTTTTAAATATTTTCTTTAGGTTGGCTTTATTTTGCTCACTTTGGAAACATTTCAACAAAAACTATCTAATTAGTCTTTATTAATATTGTTCACAAATGCCCTAGCCAAGGCCCGGTGTCTGTCACCTGCCAAGGTGATGTTTTTGTCATGTTTGCCAAGGGACCACTGCTGTTCAGTGAGGGTGAGTTGCTTTGGTCTTTCACATTTTTGTCGTTGCTGGGCTCAGTGATGGGGTGGAACAAACACAGGGCAGGGGTTGATGGACAGGGTTTGTTCCACGACGATATAGTACATTGACTATAGCTGTTAGATCCTTGCTTATTTTATCTTTTTCTCTCAATTACCCACCAATTCAATATCCCCCATCACCACTATCCCTAAATGGATCAGATGGTTTTAGTATCTGAAAAACAAGAGGTAGTTTAAATCAACTCCCAATCAACCTCCCAAATATGGTCCTTGAACTAGAAACTGAATAGACCCTATGCTCATCGTTTTCTGATAGGATTTCACTCTCTTTTAGGCACTAAATAGCTCGTGCTATGCTACTGATAGTTTGGAGGCTACATTTATTTTTCAAGAAGATAGTAAATGCTCCTGCTTTACCTGAGATAAGATCAATTGACAGACCTGGAGGATCGTTGATGCAGAGCTTGTTATCACTACCATCTGAAACTGTCTCCTGATGTAAATTTCTCAAATGGTATCAACAGCTTGGTGAGAATATTGCTTCTTGTAGCAGAGTCTTTTTACTAGTTTCAACACTGCAATTTCAGGAATTTCTTTACTGGAGTTCTCAGTGAAATCCTCCAGTAACACTTCTGAATTGAGGAAATATCTTGCATGTATAATGGCCCAAGGGAATTGCCTCGCTGGTGAGATTACCTCTCCACCTGTCTAAATAGCATCAGATCTATAAATTGTAGAGAGGGAAGGCAAGAGGTAGGGTCTGACATGACTGTTGTTCCTAATACACAGTCAGTGATTGCCAGACGGGTCACACTATAGGACATCCCAACAGAAAATCTGCAGATCAGTTTAGATATATTAATTCATACTTAAGTAAAAAGAGGTATAATTATGCTCAATTTATAGATTCAAGTATACTACTGGGGAAAAGTCTTCTTTAATAGCTGGTAGCAGAATTCCTTTTAAGGGAAAAAATCATTTTTTCTTTCTTTCTTAGCAAAACATTTCGATGGGCCATTTTGATTGTGGAAAGATAATCCTTAGAACACAACCAGAAAAAGAGATAACCAAATTCTCTGCATAAAACATGAAGTGGACTTATGAAGGTTCTGTATAAAAAGAAAGAATAAGAAAGAAGAGTGTTGGGGCAGAATTACACGGTGGGAAGTTGGAGGCCAAATGGAAGAGACAACGCAGAGAAATCCCCCAGTGGAGGGTGGAGGAAGAATGGCCAAGGAAGTAATAGGAATGCCTATTACTTGTTTAAATTTTAAATTCCTGGTTAGGCTGGGTGTGATGTAATCTTTCCATCCTCTATGAATGTTAATGTCTACCAAGCTATGTCCCGGAGTGAGGTTCTGAAAAGCAAGACAAAGGAACTGTTCAGATGAGGCATGCATGAGTTGTGGGTTCAGCCACAGCAGGAAGTCAAGCCAGAAACAACTAGATGAAACATAAATCCTTTCCGATAACTTGAGAGACACCAGGTTTCTAATTTCATAAGGACTGAAAGTTTGAACACAGGTTATTTTAATTTTAGGAGGACTGATGATGCAGACTGACCCTAAGGTATTTCCTTAGGGTTTTTGTTGCCCTTTTTTGCCTTCCTGCTCTGTCCCCATGTTTCTTCCAGAGGGTTGGTGGATTCTGCCGGTTCATTGATTTCAGGATGCAGTGGGACTGAGCTGTATGTGCTCATTTTCCCCAAGTGACCCTTCTGCTTGTGGTTTTAAAACTTGGTTTTGCCTTTCAATTCCCCCCAAGAAGCAGAACCCAGCTCTGAACCTCAGATGGAGTGCTGGGAGACTTGACTTTCTCACCTAATACTGGCTGGCTCTTTCCGCTAAGGCTGTTGTCTTTTTCTGTTCTCTCAAGTACCTGTACCAATATTATTGCCTCTCCCCAGATACAGGTTACAGAGCCTTCCAAGACAGAGTATGCATGCGCCTGGGCTCTTTCAGTCTCTTTATGTGGAACAATATTCTTGACTTGAAAAGCAGCGGTGGCTTTCTGTTATCCATTAGGTAAAATCCCAGCTCATTGTTAGGGCATTCTAGCCCTTTCATAACCTGGTTCCAGTGGCTTTTTCCAGTGCTCCCCATTCAATGTTCTCAATGGGAACTCCCCACAATATTCCTTTTTCTCCCAGTAAGTAGACCTGGGCACGGTTTGTTATGCTGGTTGGACCAGATGGAGGCTTGAACCAAGGATTAGAACTGACCCCAATGTCTTTCTTGGCACTGAAACTCAGTGTTAAGAAGGACATCCACTGTGTGCAGAAGCTGTTAATGTAAGGTCTTTACAGAGAAGAGCATGTGATTTGGATTGTATACTTCATTTCAATTAATAGATTAAGAAAGACTAAAAAGAGTGCTGTGGCTAGTAACTGTTTTTCTCACCAAAAGTAATCATTAAACTTTAAATTGATATTTATATCAAAATGTTTGAAGTTGTAATGACTACAAGTGACCTGGTTCACATAAGTAGTGAAATCAGTTGATCTCCATGGTATTTGAACAGAGACCTGGAGGTTTTCAAATCTAAAAAATGGACCTGGTTCAAGTCATCTTTAACCAGTGAACCAGTCTATACAACGTCAATGTCTGCTGGTACTTGAGAAAAACCCAAATCATCTAACATATAGTTGAAGATTGGAAGATGCCTTTATTGTTTAGGACTCTTTAAATTACCTCACAGACCACCACTGTATCTTCTTGATTTGACCAATTCTAAATGACAGCTTATTTTCTTTTGTTCAGTGTCTGCTGTTGATACTCATTAACAGTGCAACCATTTACCCTAGGCTAGGACACTCCAGCACCCACCCCTCACTTCACTGACACTCTCCCATTGGTCAAGACTCAGCAGTGATGATAGTTTATTTCCTACTCTGAGCATAAAATTTAACTTCCTGAGGCATGGACTGAGCTACTTCCAATCCTTTTCTCAGCACCTGATTACAATTAACAACTTCATTAGATTTTAGACTTTAATGACTTACTTAAAATTTAACACAGAGTTATTAATCTCCCCCAAAACACTAATTTAAAAATATATATGCTGCCAATGTTTCCTTTTTTTTGTGGTACTCTGATTTTTGAGGTGTGCAAGACAGTAAACAAATAGGTTTCAAAAATTTTCATGTGGTGAGTCTCTTAATTTAATGTATTTGACCAGGTGTATATGGAAAGCATCTTTTAATCTTTTAGATTCTACCCAATTGTTAGTGTCATTTCAATGTGTGAGACAAGTTTCTATTTTTTTCCTTCTTAGAAATGAATACATAACCTATTATTTAAGATCAGAGTTAGAAAGGGATTTAGGGCAGCACAAAGAATTAATCCTTCACGTTCACTGCTTTTTTTGCCCAATACACAGTTGTAACATGGAATAGTAACACTGATTCCAGAGGCAGGCTTAAAATTCTGGCTATAAGGATTTGATTGTATCACCTTTAGAGGTTTAAAAAATACTAGTAAATATGGAACACATTTTTGAGAACTAGCGGCATTCAAGAAGAGGAAGAACATGCAGATTGCAGAGGTTCCCCAGCTGACTTCTACTTAACCAGCTCTCTGTTTCCCCTGTAAAAGATACTGACCAATGCCCACAACACATTGAATGTTCACGGCTAGTTAATGACTCTCAACTGTGCACATCTGTTCCCACTAGAGGGAAGTCCCAGGAGAGAGTCCCAAACAAGTTTATGCCAGTTGTACTTATTATTGTAATTATGTAATTTAATTAAATATTATGTAAACTGATGAAATATGAGAGCAAAAAGGAATAGAGTTGCTTTTGGGAACACTTTCTTTGAAGAGGAGATAAATTCTACTAAAGCTAAAATTACTAAAGGGTTTTCTCTGAAGATGGGGTAGGTCTGGATGAATTCTCAAAGTTTTTTCCGAATCAATCATAATAGATATTTCTTGGTTTTTAAATTTTGCTTTCTTTTAGATTTAGTATCTCATTCTAATTCATATCATAATAGCTGCTGACTGCCATGTCCTGAGCACTTACTATGTGCCAGGCACTGTGTACAGCAATTTGTTTGGAGTATCTTATTTGATATACACAGTAATGACTATTAATTACTGAATAATCACCTTATGTGCCTGGCCTTATGTTGAGCAAATTATAAACATTACCCATTTAATTCTTACAATGCACCTATTTTTAGATATAGACACTGAAGCACAAAAGGAATGAGAATTTTGCCCACACTCACACAACTAATAAGGAGCTGGGATTGAAACCCAGCTCTATGTAATTGCAAAACTTTCTCTCTTGTTCCTAACTATACTACTTGCACATATAGGCCCTTTAAGGAGTGGCCTCATTTATTTTTGTAGCCCCAGTGCCCAGTACAGGGCCTATCTTTCCATAGGGACTCATTAGTATTATGTGGGTGAAGGAATGCATGGGTGGATATTGCTTCAGTTTTGCTTGTTTGGCCTTGAAGTTGCTTTGCCAGAGAGCAGGAAAGAAAGATTGGCAACCTTTCTAATTCATAGAAAACAGTGCTCCTAATGTGACTTCGCCTCCATTTCCTTCTCTGATTGACTGAAATACTCTTATATTCAGAGATAGGATAATTGTATTGAGAAAATAAGAGGTTGTAGTTTCAATTTACTGCTATGGATAAGTGGATTTTTTTTTTTTTTTTTTGCCTTCTTCACATCATGTTTCTTTCCTTTGGTAAGACTGTCTTTGGAGGAAACTTTGTCTCTAGTCTCAGTGGTTTGAGTGGAGCTGACCCAGTCCCTGGCCCCAGGGTGGGCTTATGTCCCAAGTCTAATGGAGAGCCATGCATTCCACTGCCACAGCGAATGCATCGGGAACAAACGTGAAGTAAACATGGGATCCAAGCCAGGCCAAGTAGAATTGTTCCTGGGAATTTTCTATTCCCACAGCAAAAAAGAAGCTTACTTGCCCCTGAGGATGCTAAGCTGGTACGATACAATACTGCTGCTGCCATCTTGCTGCCAGGAGGAAAGATTTTAAGTGAAAAGGAAGCTAACCCAGACATGAGCAGAGTTTAGAGATGGAAAGAGGCAAATTCCTGGCAAAACACTTTGGCACTTGAATCTAGTGATGCCCAAAGATATATCTAATCTTAACTTTGAGTTAAGTAATCCAATAAATTCTCTTTTATATCGGAACAGTTTGAGCTAGACATTGTCACTTGTGCTGAACTTCAGTGGTTCTTAAGAACCCATAGAAGTCTAATATTTCCATAGAGTGCATAATCAGGATCAAATGAATTGATCTAGAAACCATGGTTTATAAATATTTTGGGGAAAAAATTACCTCTAAAACAAAGCAAAGCAAGACAAAATCATACATGAGGCTGAATCTAGTATATGACTCTAATGTTTTAGCCTTAGCTGGTGTTTTAACTTTGGTGCTTAGTAACACTATTTTGTTCTTTGATTTAAAAGAAGACTCATTAATCTGCTCAGGAAAATGGCCTCATTAAGAAAGAGGATACATAACATTTCAGGATCTGTATTTCCTGGGAGTCTTCAGATAAAGTCAGAATATTCAGGAGGAATACCTCCCACCATGTTTTAAAATGAATTCTTTAATTTAAGACTTCTTCAAGCAGCATTTTCTTCCTACTCACTTGCAAAATACACACTCGTGTATACATATCCTTGCAGAAAGAGAAATCCATTCAGGTACAATCTAACTTGCAATCAAGGACTGCTAAAATAGGACCTTTATCAACAGCACAGCACATCCCAAAATGTCTTTGTAAAATAAATCAAATTATATGAGTTAATTGATTCCAGGCAACATCGGCAAGTGCAGGTGGAGACTGAATAACAGGATGTTTATTAATGAAGTACTATTAATCAAAATTGACAATACCAACTCCTGATTGTTGTATTTGAAAGCTACCTGCAGTGGTTATAGATATAATTGCTGAATTTTAAAACCCAGTTTTGAAAAGAAAAAAAAAAATGGGCCTAGTAACACAAGGGATTTTTAGCTGTGGATTTTGGACTACTGCTATTTCAACACTGGAAAGACAGTCCTAAATGTAATTTGACAAGTAATGCCAAAGATGCCAGTAGTAATTAATTAGCACTTAATTGGGACTACAGAACAACAGGACGCAGGGATTGGCACCCGGTGCCATTTCCCCCTTAGGCTCCATCTCATGAGGGTCAGGAGTGTGGCCGCACGCTGAAGGTCAGGAAATAAGCTGGGAGAACACATTGACGCCGGACATCTCATGATGGATCTCCTTCACCCTTTGCTGCCGCTCCCGGCTATCTCTGATGAGAAAAGGACTGTGTTCGTTTGAAGGGGAATTTACTGTTCAGGCACATTGTAACCAAGGTAAGCACTGCCCTCACATCCTAGATTAGTTAGGCTGGACACTTCACAAAAAGATAAAGCTCATGAATCATATGTTAACCTGAATGAGGGCAGGCCAACATAAAAGCGTATTAAATTTAGAATAAAGATGTATTTGAAGTTGCTGGCTTTGTTACTTTACATTTGATTTTTATAAAAATAAATTTAGACTAGGGTATTTTTTTAAGAGAAAAATATGTCATAGATTTGACAATTACTGTTTGGATTTCTATGATGCCTGTTAAAGACTTTCAAGACTTCTGGAAATTCAGTCTTTGAAATCATAGATACTCCCCCAATTCCTCTTTAAACACTGACCCTCTATCTTAATAGGTAGGAGTCAACATTCTTTAACAAAGAGGAAAGAACATTCTTGCTTCATAATTCCAAATGAAAAAAAAAAAAGGAAATTATTTCTAGTCTCTGAATAAATCTAGAGATCGTTTCTGACTGAAAATTTAGGGTAGCTTGTGTTCTAACACATGAATTGGAGAACAACCTCGAGTGCCACAGTGTTTTCTGGAAAAATGAAGTTGGGTCAGTCTTTATTTTTCTGTCTTAGAGTTGAAATCTGTTACTGAAGGTATACTTCACTGATATAACTGGGAATTGAAATCTGGGTTCTTAAGTATCAAACCCTCAATCCACACGGTTTGCATTACTTTTGAAGGGCCTTCATTCTCCAAAAGGAGCTCGAATAAAACACAAACGTCATATATACATCTGGAAAAAGACTCTTCAGGGATCTGCTTTATTTGGTCACACACATGCCTGCAGTTAAAACCAATCAGATACCCATCCTTTCCATACTCCCAGAAAGGGCTTGACGTTGATTCTTCAGAGGTCCTTGAGAATATGTAGTAGACAGTGATACCCACTGACAGAGCAGAAGGCAACGGCAATTTGGTAAGAAAAACTCTCCCCTTTTTCCAGAGTTCCTTTCTGAGGTTCATTCACTGAACTAAGTTTGTTCCCATGAGAGTGGCCTCAACATCACTGCTCTTTACCACAACTGGAAAAATCTGGACAAGGGGTTCCTTTATGAGAACTGAGATACTCCTGTGATATGACTGGAGTGGATCAGTGGTTCCCAGCCTCTCTTATCACCAGAAAACACAATTAAGGTTTGGTGATGGCCATGGAGAGAAATACCATCTGGTAGTTTCAGAATTTGCAATGAAATAATAAGCTTCTTTTTATTGTGTTGATATTAATTTAGCAAGAAACTTCAAGAAAACCATATCTTTAGCTTTAGTTAACCCTCTCCTCTTTGTTTAATTTTAATTTTTTTTTGCTTTTTTTAGGGCCACACCCACGGCATATGGAGGTTCCCAGGCTAGGGGTTGAATTGGAGCTACGCCTGCTGGCCTACACCACAGCTCATGGCAACGACAAATCCTTAACCCACTGAGTGAGGCCAGAGATCAAACCCCCAACTTCGTTCCTGTCAGATTTATTTCCACTGCGCCACAACAGGAACTCCTCTTTGTTTTAAAATATCAGTTTGCAAACCTGTGGCATTTGAGGACACAATCATTTTCAAACTCTGAAATCTTGGTACTGTTTAGTGGGATTTAAAAAAAAATAGCCTATGAAAAATCCTATATCTTTTCCATTGGCCTTTAAACTCTTCTGATTTTAATATTGACATACTGTATCTTTAAATACCTTCTAGAAATCCACTCATTTCAAATCTTCCCTAAAACACAATTTCACAATTATAGTCCTACGTTTGAATGAAGTAATACAAAAGGCCATGAGCCACCCACTTCTATCCAGTAAACATTTTTGAACTTGTTCTGTGAATTTGAGCACCAATTTTATGAATTTTATTAGTATTCATATTTACACTTATTTACACTTCTGCTTATAAATATATTTTGCTATTTAAAAATGCATTCATTATAAAAGGTTAAAATATATTTAAAATGAGTAAGAGAATAAGGCAAAGGGAAAATAAGGGGTGAGGTTAGTAGAATATTTAAGATGCATGCTCTAAACTTAGAGATGCTTGCCAAGTCTGACTGGAGACTTGCTTCATTCCCTGGGATTCATATTGCTTCCAGGCTGTTAGTGATCAACTTAACTGTTAGCTTCTGAGAGCATTTCTGCTCTCCTTGTGCTGTCTGTGTGACCACATCTGTTTAGGGGCACCGAGATTCCAAATTTCTTATTTTAATTTTTTCGTAAGTCAGCTTGGAGCAGGGAATAGTTCCAATATTAACTTATCCATTTATTAATCCGTTCATTAAATTCACAAATATTTAGTGACTTTTCTGTGCTGCAGGTTACTCTGAGAAGGGAGGCATTTTTGCATAGACGTTAGACATAAAGGCTTTGGATCCAGAAAGATTTGCATTCAAATACAGGCCCAACCACTTTTTAACTGGGTGATCTAGGAAAATAATGTGGTCTCTCTGGATGCTAGATTTTGGCTACATAAAAAAAAATATATATATATATGTATATATATATATTTTTTTTTTGGTCTTTTTAAGGCTGTACCTGCAGCATATGGAAATACCCAGGCTAGGGGTCGAATCGGAGATACAGCTGCTGGCCCTATGCCACAGCCACAGGAACATCAGATTGAAGCTGCGTCTGTGACCTACATCACAGCTCATGGCAACGCCAGATCCTTAACCCACTGAGTGAGGCCAGGGATCAAATCCGCATCCTCAAGGATACCAGTCAGGTTCATTACAGCTGAGCCATGACAGGAATTCCTGGCTACATAAATTGAGGACAATACTTCCTTTCCGTGGTAGCTGAATTGAGAGGATGCATTTTAAATATTCAGCAAAATATGGAATACCTGGTTAGTGCTCAATAAATGATATCTATTCATGCTAGGTATTCTGCAAGAATCAGAAAAGAGTAAGAATAGCCTTTGCTCTAAATTCATTATGCTGTATGTATACATAAAATTTACTTAGATGGCTAATCATGAGAAGGCTATGAGTTGAGAGTAGGGAAAGATCTCCTCATTTGGGGCCAAATATGAATAGAGTTGGACACTGAGTCAGATCCTTCAAAGAAGTGGTAGAATTTGGGATGAGTGGAGAGCATAGAATCAGAGAAGGAGCAGAAGAGGGTGGGCCAAGCTTTGCAGATGGGGACGCAGGAAGTATGGGTAGAGCTAAGGAGAAAATTCATTCATCTGATGAAGTGGCACATTTATTCATGGAAGTAATAGTTAAAATTCCAGGTAGAGGAATTATTCTAAGACAGTGAGGAAGTAGTGACAATTGTAGAAAGGGGACAACCTCTGTGATGAAATTACCTTCATTGGAAACTGAAAATCTAAAACTTTAAGAGTATTGACTCATCTAGAATAATTAGCCAGTTGGAGTTCAAATGCCTTCTACACAGCTCATTTCCATTTTCTTTCTACCACTAAAGTCAACCTGGGTTATAGGATCTGCAAACTGGCTAGATGACTTGGGAAAGTCCCAGGTTTGCTCATCTTTGAAGTGAGAGGCTTGGCCAGCTCCCCTCTTGCACTGACACCTCAAAAACCTATAAACCATTTCCCTCTTGAAAGTGAGAATAAAGGTCAGAAGCTTGCTACTGCTGTGGTAGCTTGACTTGCCTTTCGGATGTCTCTCTTCAAACTCCCAGAAGTCTGCAAGAAATCCTCTGTACCCTGAATCATTAAAACTTATTTAAAAATCTTCTTTTGAAAAAAGGCATGGCTTAAGTGTCTATTGGACTGTAATTCCCCAGAACTAAACACAAAATCGACTCCTTTTCCCACCTTCCCAAAACAAAACCTTGCATGTGTGTCTCTCTGCGATGCCACTGTACTACTTCCTGAGTTTAAACTCAATAGTTACATTTTTAAAAAGACATCGCACTCTGGAATAGAAATGTGTGAAACCCAAACACAAAATACAATAAAGCAGCTTGAGCCAAGCCACACAATCTGAACTTTGTTGTTGTCGTTTAACTTATGGTCGTCAGGAACTTTTTTGAACTTGTTTCTAGCTGTGCTGTTGTCCTGTGGTGGGTTTCAGAATGAATCCACTCATTTTTGGAAGATGCCCTGTTTTCTCTACTTTGCAGTGTCTTTCCTCTGAGGGGCTTGGGATGTTGAAGCCTCAATGCAGTACAATACAAAAGGGTACACAGTCTTCCTGCATTACCAATTTGAGATTGTGAAAGACAAATATTGCCTACTTTTCTCTAAGCACAGGAAATGCCCTTTTGTGATTCACTCTCCATGGAGGATGAGAAAGACATAGAATTACAGTGTGTGTTTAGGCCCTTTCTAAGTCCTCCAGCCGGGGAGAATGCACAACTGCCAAGGGTGGTGCCTGGCACCAAGCACAGAGGACCGCAGAAACATCCCCACTTGGGCTGCATTGTGTGTGCTCTTATTTTCTGAATTTCTACTTTAGTATATCCCCAGTCATCTTACTAATGACATTCCTATGTTACAATGTCCTTAAAGTAGTTCTCTATATCTGGAGGTGTTTATCTTCTTGGAAGGCCTTTCATTAGAACACTCCAAGGAATCTAACTTTCCTCTACCTCCCTGACTCTCTTGCTTCTTCTGATACAAGTCCATTTCCTGGCCACTAGTTTTACCTTCAGTGTTCCTCAGAGGTCCCACTTCACATTCTAGAACACTTCCCAGTTTATGATTCCTTCTTCCCATCATAACAAAAATCCTCAACTCACACTTCCTTTGGAAAACCTTTGCTAGCTAAATTTAAGAATAGTTAAGATAACTTTCAACATATCCTTTCTACAAATGCATTTGGTCACTTTGATTTAAAGCAATCTAAATCATTATTTCATTAAATTTTTAATCTGCATCTGGACTGTCTCTTCTTTGTTGTGATCTGTCTTAGCTCATAACTTTATTGGAAAAGCAGATGTGTGTCAAATACACTTTTCGACTGCTTTGCAGAGTGCTATGAAAATTTGTTGTTCATTTTGGTCCCAAACATTTAGTGAGCACCTACTATGTGCCAGGCCATGGACTAAGTTCTGGATTATGGGAACAGACTGTGTATATTCACCACTTTGGAAGTCGTGTAAAGCAGAAAATTGTTTTCAGTAGAAGGCAGACTGCAATGATGATAAAAAGTCAGAAAACAAAAATGAAGTGGCTCAGGCTCCAGCCCTGTTGGAAAATGTGGGTGGCCAGTGAAAGTTTCTCCAGAGCCTTTCAACTTGATGAAAGACTGTATTAAATTGAATGTCAAGCAGATTTGACCTAGAAAATAATGACCAGTGAACAATATGCAGAGCATGATTGATTTCTACTTCCTGCATTGGTTAATAGCCCTTTTAAAAGTGTTATTGTTCTTACCCTGGATTAGGGCAATTCATTTTCATTTTCTGAACTTTAGGTCCAAAACTATGTATTTACTTTCTTGCTTTTTTCTTGGTGTGGTTCTTAGTTTATTGGTGCAACACTATTGAATGACTTTTCTAAATTTCTTCTGCTATATAAGTAGCAGAGTAACTCAGATATGTTTCTTTTCTCTCTTGTTTTCTGAAATATTCACACACATACGGACATCCACCTTCAGATTTTTTTACTGGCACATCAAGGGGGAAACTTGAGTGTCGGTTTAAGGCAGTGTAACTGAGACCATAGCTCTGTGGCTTTGACTGCACTTCCCAGTGCTGAGTGGACTGCTGGGATTCCACAAATAAATAATAAAAATAATAATGATTTTTAAAGCATTTGGAAATGCTGAGTTGAAAGGTGTGGTGTAAGTGCAATGTTTTATTGTGAAAGTGATATCTCTCGCATTATCTGTTCCTAATGGAGGGCAGCAATAATGGAGAGGGAGGCACTTATGCCTCTAGACCAGGGGTCCCTGAAGGCGGGGTGGAGCTCAGGGCGGGCACTGTGGTAACACTTACTGTACACAGAACTGCTGCCTTCTAGCCTGGCCAGAAGATATGAGAGAAGAGTCATGATGCTGCTTGTTCCTCTAAACCTTAGAAAGTCATCACTGTTTCTTACTGAGGGAAGAAGTGTCTGAGAATCACACTGGAAAAGGACTGTAGATTTTAAAATATTAACTTTGATTTCAGTTTTGGTCTCAAATAAACACACATTTGGCAAGGGGCATGTCAGCAGCATGGATATGAATAGTCTCTAGGACTATGCTTTAGGCTGAATTCTGTCCCCTGTCCCCAATCCCTCTATTCATAAGTTGAAGACTTAACTCCCAGTATCTTATAATGTGACTACATCTGGAGATAGGGCCTTTGGTGATTAAGTTAAAATGAGCCTTGGGATGAACCCTTATCCAATATGAGCGATGTCTTTACAAGAAGAAGAACTTGGGACAGAGAGACACCAGGGATGTGCACACACAGAGGAAAGGCCATGTAAGGACACAAGGAGAAGGCAGCCACCTGCAAGGCAAGGAGAGAGGCCTCAGTGGAAGGTAAACCTGCTGACAGCCTTGGTCTCAGACTTCCAGCATCCAAAGTTGTCAGGAAATAAATTTTTGTTGTTCAAGCCACCTGGTCTGTGGGGTTTTGTTATGGCAGCCCTAGCAAAGTACCACAGTCTGGGATTATGCTCATTTAGGATTCACACTGATGCATACAGTATGCTCTAGAAGAAGATCCATATTTTTCATACAGTATAGTCTGAGTGCTTTCCCAGCTATGTCCATGACTTTAATTATAAAACGAACATAACCTGTATTAAATTATGAATATGCTAACATATTGAAGAGGGACAAGAAAAATAAACACCAGATTTTGGCTCTATAGGCACTTGAAGGTAGAGTAAAAAAATCTGGTTTCCTGACCACATTGTCATAATATGCATATATAAGAGTTTATTGAATCCAGGCTGTGTAGACAACCAGAAGAACTCTGGCTCCATACTGTCACAATGCATGCCCACAACAAAGACTCCGGGAGAACAGCCTCTTTCATTCGATCTCTCTAAGTATTACCAACACGAGAGCTGAAAGCCTTACCTCTGTCTGAAGTGTATCTATATACCCATGCATAAGTTATTAACTGGGCTCCCTGGGCTCTGCTGCTGAAACTATTAATATATTCAAATCTCATTCTAGCTACTGCAAAACATAGTACATCAGATCAATGCATTAATATCTTTTTTAGACAAAAGAATTTGGAATTTTTTTTTTAAAGTTTCTTATTCCTTGGACTCCCGTTGAAACACAGGTGATATATAGCCCAATAAGGTAAAGTGGCCTTCAGGTGCCAGAGTGCAGGGTTGACTGCATCTATAAAACACTGTTTATTGTATTTGAAATACAGCACTCTTTCATGAGAATTATGTGCTGAGTCCTGTTCTTAGCATCCAATGGCAGACATTTGTTAACTTTCTTAAGACATTTTTCTTGAAATGAAATGACGTGTATCTGAATGCCCTTTAATTGCAGACAATGTGACTGTTAGTTCATCAATATTTTCACTTGTATAGGCTGTGTCTTCTGGACACTAAGACAACCTCCAAGGAGTTGAGAAGCAAAAGTTTCCTGTGAACCAGCAAGCCAAGCGGAAAACTAGGGAAGTTAAGCCAGTGATGGGGGCGGGGTCATCCCTGAAATCTCGCCCTTTAGATTGCTCCTCTGCATTCGTGGACACGCAGTTAAAAGATCTACGTAATGACCAGCCTCTACACCATCCAGCTTTTTTGCCTTTTATGCAATTGGTTGCACTTAAAGCCTTTTATCAATGACAACAAACAAAGTAGGTGGTCTTCTACCTCTTTCTAGCTGTAGAAAAAAAAAAGTGACATAATTTTTCACAGCCTGAAATAATTGTGGAAGTACAGATACTGGTTAGGATCACTATGAATTATTAGTGGAAAAGTGGGTCTCAGAAATACGTTACATGTGAAATATTTTTCGTCACTTGAACATGTGCCGTCCAGAGCTGGCCCTGTTCTAGCCGTCACAGGGAACAAACATTTCACATTCACAGATGCTCCCAATTTGGTGCGGTTTGGAGTGTAATTTAGATCAAACGTCTCCATGTAAATGAGTCAGGGTTTCTTAATTAGGTGCCTCTAAAGCAAAACCTTGGACCACATCAGTAGGTGTGGGTGTGGTGCCCACAATACTGGAATCTTTCCTATAGACCAGGCTCCTAGTATCATTCAAATAGAGCTTTTCTTTTCTTTCTTTCTTTCTTTTTTTTTTTTTTTTTTTTTTGGTTGTTTTTCTCAGGCAGTAATAAATCTGCAGATGGCATAGACAGAAAGACGCTACTTCAGAAGAGCTGTCTAAAAACACTGCCTCTTTGGCAAATGCCTTAAAGTAGGTCATTCTGCTGTGATTTAGCTTTTTTCTTTAGATTTGATTGCCAGCTTTTTGTTCCCATTACAAGTAGGGTGCATTCCAGTCCACAGACTTGTTCTTAATTTTTCCAACTGGTATTTGTTTACTAGGATTTGCAGATCTTCCTACGAAAATGGCCAATATCCTGTCACAGTGCTAATCATGCACTTGACCACAAAACGAAATGGATCCTGGTGATAATCTGGCGATGCTGAAATATTAAATGCCTTAAACACCCAGTCTTCCCACAGCAAAACTGCATTGATTTATATGGGTAGGTTTGTTGAAATAATTGTCCCATCTTTTATACATGTGAAAAGAAGAGGTGACAGGATGTAAATGGAAAACTTTTACAAGCCATATAGCTGTTTGTATAGATATTCAGGTTATCTGCTTTTATACTTGTCATTGTTTGTGTTTTTTATAGGGGGAAAAATCATTGGGTCGCATTTCCCTATCAAGGCTTTGGGATTTACATGCAGAACCCCCTGCAGCATTAATGAGTTACCTGCATAAATCCCCTGGCAATCGATGGGCACATAGACCTTGTTTTGTTATATTAATTATTCCTCACAGAACCTTGACACTGACATTAAACGAGGCCTTAAAAAATCTTGATGAAGGTCTTAAGGTATCTTTTACTGTTCAAATATTAGCATTGCAAAAACTATGTCTAAGGCATTATTTATTTTGTGGTATCACAGGGAAGGAGGGACTGAAATAAGGAGATGGAGCAAAGGGCCAAGAGGGTGAACTTCCTGGTCTTAACTCTTTATTGCTTGGAGGCCAGTTTTCTTAGGACTAAGTTTTAATCCTCAAATCACGATAATGATCAAAATAAATATTACAATCATAATGAAGAAAAGAACCGAGTATGTTGCTTTCTCCAGATTGGTGTTGAATATGGTGTCTTCTCCACAGGCCAAGTTTTGTCTTGGCAAATTGTTGGTGTTTTCAGGTGAATTCCAAAATGTCAGTTAAAAAGACACAAAAAAGAGGGCTCTAGAAAGAAAATGGAAATTATTGGCTTAGGTATGTTGCAAGATGGCTTGCTGAGTATGTACTTAGGAAACAGACTGGGAAAATGGTTTTATGTGCCATTTTCCTTCATTTCCAGTAAACTTCCTTTAGTTAGGAGGCATGGGAAGTATAAGGTTCTGATTAAGCAAATGCTCTGGTGAAAAACATGTTATATTATCATATGTGGCTTAGCAGTAATCAAGCAACACAATTAATATTAAACTTACAGTGGACACTACATATCATCCTTTGATAATTCACAGGGAACTTTTGAATCGTGAAGCTCTCATTAGGAACTTGGGTTAACTCTGTGCTAGAGTGTGGTCATTGGATAACTAAGTGGTTATGAGAGATCTCCTACTGGTGAAATAACAGCTAATGGAAATTTTTTTGGATCCTTTTTGAGAGGAAGTTATTTATTGAGCTATACTAGGTGATACTCTTCAGGTTCTTAAAATGCTCATGATCCTGAATTATCTGTTTACTTCCTGTGTTGTTTTTCTTTGTTGGTGAGTGATTCTTACTGGGTTTGTCCCCCAAGTGGTGTTTAACTCCATCTTCTCTCTTCAGGATCTGAACTTTCTCAGTGAATTCAGCCATGCTCATAGTTTGAAATATTTACTCTAAAAAAAAAGCTGATTCCCAAATCTAGTTTTTTTTTCCCCTTTAACGTCATGCCTTTACCTACCGACTTGCTAAAATGATCTGTTAAGTACCTCCTGTTGCTCTAGCCTATGCTGATTGCACGGGCACTATAGGAAGAAATAGTTCCTACTCTCAAGGAATTCAAGTTAACAACCACCTATATGGAAAGATTAGTTACAGTTTTTCAATAGCTATATGGAAAGATTAGTTACAATTTTTCTACGGCTGAGTAGAGCTGTCCGTAGTTGCAAAAGGAGCTTTGGGGGGCTTCATCTTTTTGGTGCTTTCCAGTTTATAATTGGATTTTTATCACATGTAATTCTGAATTAAGTCCTACAACACAGCAGAGGAAACCAAGGAAGCTGTACAATCCAAGGTGACAAGGTAAAGGAGTTAGTGACTCAGGATGCAAACTCAAGTTGTTTTTGGTTCTGAATCCAGTGCTGTCTCTGCTTGTGCTTGGATTCAGCACAAGATCAAGTGTCTGGGCTGGACTTTCTGCTGGAATTTCTGTGTCAAACTCTAATCACAGTATGTAATCTTGGGTTTTACTTTATCTCCTTAGATTTGATGCATGCAAACACACACACCACACACACACACACACACACACACACACTACAAGGTAGATAATGTTAAGTATTATTCCTATGCTAAAGGTGATAATGCAGCAACTGAGAAAAGACAAAACAGGCCTAAAATTGTTGGGGAAACTCATACCCAAGCAGGGGATTGGGATCCAGGTCTTTAGATTCTTTCAACCTATCAGAGGCAAATGCATTCCACCCACGAATAACTCTTTCTAATTAGACTGGTGACTGGATAAGTTAGTTTTCCAGCTGGCTTTCCCATTCTCCTAGAACATAGTCTCAATGTAGCAATTCTTTTAAAGCTGAAATCAGTTGATGTCATTCCTGCTTCCAACCCTGCAACTGGCTCCCCCTTTCTTTTGACCCAGAGTAAAGGCCAAGTCCTCACCATGGGCCCAGGCGCCATGTGAGCTGCTTCATCAACCATGTGATTCCTCTGCCCTCCCTCCCTCCCTCTGCTCCAGCCACACTGACCTCCTTGCTGTGTTGTGGCTCCAAGACACCAAGGCTCTAGCTGTTTTCCAGGCCTGGAATGCTTCAACTCCAGGCAAATTCATCTCACAAACTCCCTCTCCTCTTTCAGGTCTTTTCTCAGGTCTCACCTTTGTACTGAGTTCTTCCCAATGACTGAAACCCCCAGGCTCAGTGTCCCCACAGCATTCTTGACCTTCCTTACTCTGCCTCATTTTTTTCTTGTTCTTAGCAGTCACCATCTTTTAATACACTGCAGAATTTACTTGCTTATTATGTTTATTTATTTGATTTATTTATTTATATTATGTGTACTATTTTTACTATGTAAACTCCATGAGGGCAAATGTGATTTCTGTAAAGTTTACTAGTGTATCCTAAGTTTATAGAACAGTGCCTGTCACATAGCTGGTGCTCAATCAAAGCCCACTGATAAGCCAGCTTCTATCAGTGCCATCACCATGCTCTTTGTCTACAGATTGGACATCCTGGCATTGTCTTGAACTCTTACCAGTCATTCATCCATCACATCAAACCCATCAGCAAATACTTTTGACTCACTTTAAAATTTCTCCAGAAATTCCTCTCTTCCCACCGAGATCCACAGCCAACACTGGAAAAACTGCTCTCTAGCCTTACTCCAAGCCTTCTTCTTCAGCCCCTCCAGCCCCAATTCCATTTCTTTTTTTTTTGTCTTTTTTTTTTTTTAAGGCCACACCATGGCATATGGAGGTTCCCAGGCTAGGGGTCTAATCAGAGCTGTAGCTGCTGGTCTACACCAGAGCCACAGCAACACCAGATCCAAGGTGTGTCTGTGACCTACACCACTGCTCATGGCAATGCTGGAGAGAGGCCAGGGATCGAACCTGCAATCTCATGGTTCCTAGTCAGATTCGTTTCTGCTGCGCCATGACGGGAACTCCCCCAATTCCATTTCACATATGATCCTTCCATAAACTGAGATATTTAAAACAAAAACAAAAGCAAAACTTCTATCCTTCCACTGCTCAATGACCTTCCTGGGGTCCCTATGGTCAGAGACTTCAGATTCCAACTTTCCTTCCAGGTTCTACCTATAACCTGGTCCCTGCCTGCTCTCAGGTCCCTCCCACTCCTTTGCTCCTTGCCACATCCTGGCTGCCCTTGGCTTTTCTCAAGTGGACCCATGTAACATCCCAGTACTTCCCGTCTTTCAAAGCCTAACTCAAGCTCCACCTTTCATTGCAGACTTTTCAATCATTTCACCTTCTTCCTGTACACATTGTTTAGCAGTTAATTACTCTCTACTCTTTTTCTTAGGTGCTTTGTCCCCTCCTAGATTAGTAGCTCTGAAGGGGCGGAACTTTAGACTACTTATTTTTTACGTCTTTTATCTCCCCAACCCTCCACAGTGTGGTATGGAGCACAGAGCAGGCACTCCACAGCTACTGTTGATTCTTTAATTGATGCTTATATTCTTCTCCTTCTTGTGTATATATACTTTACTGGGCTGATTTTAGATAGCTGAACATTTCAAATGATGTATTTTGAATGATATCCTAAATTTATGTATCTTTGGCAAGTAATAGCATTTTTGTAGCTATACTGATGAGCTACATATTAGGATAAATGTATATTTAAACTCCAGCCTTATCTAGTTTAAAGTGTGTTTACAGCATGTCTAAATGTAGAACCCATACTGCTTTCACCAGGGATTAATTGGGTCTTGCTTTTAAGCATGTGTGTGTTTGTGTGTGAGTATGTGTGTGTGTTTTTCCATACATCTAAAGTGAATTCTATCGTTAAGAAGTCACAAAATATGTAGATATTAGTATAAAAAGCACTTAGGAAATAACCAGATAAAGAATATAATCATTAATCCACCCAACAATTAAGTCTTTAATGGTACATGCAGGCTTTGGCATGAAAGCCTCCACAGCACACAGCAATAAACTAAGTTTGCATAATAAAAGCTTAAAAATGGCCCATTCTTTGATGTTTCTCAGCAACTCTGATTTGATTTTACATGGCTTTGATGGAAGGTTATCACTCCCTTCACTGTCCACTGGTCAAGCATTGAGGGCCTGCATTTGACCATCTTGTCTCATCTTGACTCATCTTGAAAGACAGACAGTTTTGGTTCTCAGGAATTCATCCCAGACCACTGCTGACTGGTGTGTCTCTGCTACAGCACAAACCAGTGGGTAGGAAATGCTGCCATTTTTTTTACAGTAGGCAACTCATTTAGGGACCAAATTCTGCGCCTCTCCCCATCTTCTAATAATAATAACCATTTTAAGGGTGGGTTTTAGGAGTGGATTGGATTCTTTACTATTTTGGACTTTCCATGTTTGGTTCCAAGGACAAATGAAAGTGAGCCTGATTATTCTGGGTGTTAAATCTCATTGTAAAGTCCTCCCTCTCCTTGTTCTGCCTCTGCTGTCTTAGTTCGGAGAACTTCTGCCCTCTTCCCTGCAAGAAAGGATGTCTACAAATTTGGTTCCCAGACCGCAGCACCAGTGAGCTTGTTCTCAGTGCAAAACCTCAGCGCCTATTCCGCACCTCTTGAGTCAGAATCTGCATTTTTCATAAGATCCCTAGGTAATCTGATCTCTTAGGACATTAAAGTTTCAGAAACCCTGAGCTAGAACAGTCTTCAATGGTTAGGCGACCGTCATACTAGCAAGGACTAGCAGGTGGAGGAGTCCGCACAGTTCCTGTTGCTCACCACTGGGCCCTCTGCTTGTCTTCCGTCATTAAATTTCCCTTCTTCCATCATTTAAATTTCCCTTCTAACTCTAGTTCTTGGAGGCCCAAGTCCTGAGAAGGCTGAATTAGACACCGACAGGGGACACTCTTTTCTCCAGCTAGATAGTGGATACCAGTAAGCCCTTCTGATGGAGCCTAGGTTGAGAGACTGGTGAGACCTTTTGGATGGGCTGCAGGATGCAGGCCTTTACCGCTTGTGGTCATCGCCGTTCCCACAGTGCTTTTTGTTAGAGAAGGGGTTTTTAACCTCAGTGTCCTGGCTGACTTCCAATCTGTGTAATTGCATGTAGCCTACCTAAGACTGCTCTATAGTTTCAATTAGGCAAAGTATTGTTCACTTCTTGTACTAAACTGCTGTGTTGTGTGGCTACAGACTGCTAATTAGCTGGTGTTTTTCAGGTGACTGCATTCGTGATAAGCAAAACGTCTCTCTCTGGCTACCCCTTCCAGCCCCCGCTATCTCCACAGCCCACAATCCCACTCACACCTTCACTCCTGTTTTCTTTTATATTTCCATTTCTTGGCTAAAAGTGCTTTGGGATCAGAAATTACTAGAATGCAATAGTGAACCTTTCTTTACTTTCTCACCTGCTTCCAGGCTTACCTAGACTATTACAGTTGTTGAAGGGGAAACTCAGGCAGACAACAGTAAGAATAGGGTTAAGGGGTAGATAAAATAGGTCTTCCTCTGCCAAGATGAAGGGTAAATGCCTATGATTGCCAGGGAAGTAGAAATTACTTTAAAATCTCAGCAATCTAGGAGTTGGTTACTTTCAGTGTGATACGAACAGAGAGTGGGGTCAAAGAGAATGAGGCACGCATTTTATATCTTCTTTCCCACTAGTTAGAAAAAATATAGCAGGATGTGTAAACCACCCACAAAATACCTCACTGTCTCTGTAGGAGACGTCTGACCCTAAACGGGAAATGTGGCTCTGGGAGAGCAAATGGAATCCCTTTCTGATGACTCAAAGCCAGTACAAGGAAGCACTTGTGGCTCGGGAGTGGCAGCTGGAAACGAAAGAGAAGAGGAAAAAGGTGGGTGACCAGAAGCCAGGAGGACAGAGTTGTGTCTATAACTGGAGGAGAGATGGGTTTGAGGGTGGATTTTTTCTGGATTTGTAAAATGATGGCTTGAAAACTGTTCAAATGGAAGAAAGATAAGATTTAGGTAAAGTATTACACTTTGCATGTCTTTTCCCCTTCCGAGGACATTTACTCTGTTTTGATGTCCAAGCAGAGAGACACAAATTAATTCGATAAAAATTCCTGTAGAGCAGGGGAATTTCTTTTATTTTTATAGATTGCAAACACTATGGGAGCTGAATGAATGAATGAAATGAATGTGTGTGCAAATGCACTGATAAAGGGAAAAATACTAAGAAGTATACGTAGACTGACAGTTCGTGTAGAGCAGGAAAAAAAAGTGCTTTTAGCATCCAGGTACCAGCACCCATGTCTTGCCTACTCCTAGCTGTGGCCCTGCCCCAAAGTGATCAACTTGTCTCTTTGACAGTGGGGAAAAAAGAAGAGCAGTGGCTTCTTGAATCACATGGATGGACTAACTGAATGCCGGTAACAGAGAGGCTGAGGCTGGTTGGCGAATCATAATGTGACTACATCTGGAGATAGGGCCTTTGGTGATTAAGTTAAAATGAGCCTTGGGATGAACCCTTATCCAATATGAGCGATGTCTTTACAAGAAGAAGAACTTGGGACAGAGAGACACCAGGGATGTGCACACACAGAGGAAAGGCCATGTAAGGACACAAGGAGAAGGCAGCCACCTGCAAGGCAAGGAGAGAGGCCTCAGTGGAAGGTAAACCTGCTGACAGCCTTGGTCTCAGACTTCCAGCATCCAAAGTTGTCAGGAAATAAATTTTTGTTGTTCAAGCCACCTGGTCTGTGGGGTTTTGTTATGGCAGCCCTAGCAAAGTACCACAGTCTGGGATTATGCTCATTTAGGATTCACACTGATGCATACAGTATGCTCTAGAAGAAGATCCATATTTTTCATGCAGTATAGTCTGAGTGCTTTCCCAGCTACGTCCATGACTTTAATTATAAAACGAACATAACTTGTGTTAAATTATGAACATGTTAACATTGTGAGGAGATGAAGGGCTAGAGCCAGAATGCTGGAAGTGAAAGTAAGACTGAAGGATGTGACCACTCCCAGATAAGGGCAGAGAGATTGATAACAGAGCTGAATAAAGTTCCCAAATCCTAGGAATGGATCATTTTCCTGGTAAAATCATCTTTATTTCTAGCTTGGTGTTTATCACATGATAGGCACTTGATTTGTATTTCTGCTAAGAAACAACAGGGAGACGAATGATGTATATGGCAATGCTTTGAAAGTGAGGAGAGTTCTCAGAGTCAGGGTGGGAGAAAGACTTTGAGGATGATGATGGTACTGGAAGAAAAGGCAGAAAAAAGACAGGAGAAATTGCCAGCAAAAAGAGCCTGGTTCAAAAGAATGTATGACAGAGAAGAGAAAAAATTACTAGAAGTGAGAAAAAGTCATCTCTATATGAGGGCAATGTTTAGTATAAAGCTTCTGAGTTCCAAATGTATCTTCAGCTTCCTTTGTTCCCATTAAGAAATTAACCCGAGGAAGGAAAAATTAAGGACTAGAAAATGTCATTGAGGCAGAAAGAAAAACAGACTCAAATAATCCTAATCTTAAATCTGAATTCTGTTTTGTGGGTGATTTCAAAGATTTTCCCAGTGTTTTGATCCAAGCAGCCCCTAAGTGTCTCTCCTCACCCCCCAGAGGCTCTCATTCCAGGTAAACCCACGGTTTTAGCTGTATGCCTCTTCAAAGTCAAGTGTGGGTAGAGTCAGCCACCTGACACACACCAATTATGACTTATGGCTGAGATATCCTTCTGTCTACTACTAAAGCCCAGTCTTTTCTCAGCCCAGACAATGCGGTCTTGGGATGTGAAATCTCATATACACTTCGTCCTGCTTGAGGAAACCTCTAGCAACACGGAAATGTGCAGCTACCCTGAGTTAACTATTCCTGGATGTCATCCTGCAGCTCTAATTTCTGCCTTCTCCCCTGCTTTCTGGGTGCTGCTGCTGGACTTGTCAGCACCTTGTCATGGCTTCCTGGTGCGTGGGCTACCATCGGACTCCGTGTTCTTAACAATTATCCCTAAAAGGCCCCCAGAATCCTTCACCAGGAAATATATATATACATTAACAGGTAAAAGAAAAAAAATAAGGCTACTTTAAAAATTTCAGTGTCCTGACACTGGAGCTATTTGTAAATGCTGCTGTGTCACCACCTCCTGAAAGCCTCTGATGCTCTTTTGTTCACAGTGTGACAAGGATGTGGGGAGCCAACCTGATTTAACTAAATAACACGCAAATACCAAGAATACTTTCATATCTTGTGTACAGACCAGAATAAATTACTCTGATGGAATGTTTTGTTTTTCTTTTCAGGGAACAACTCCACAGTTTACAAGGAACTACTCTGACAAGGAGTAGCTAAGAAATATCATTAAAAGTAACCTATTTTCACGGAGGACTAAATGGCTGAGGGTTCCATGTGGGTTCAAAAGACAGAGGCCTGGAGAGGGAGTTGACAGGCAGACAGCAAAGAGAAATTAGTCTCATCCTGGAATTCTTAGGGGCAGTGGGGAGAAAAAGAAGTCCAGTAAGAAATGAAAATGAGGGAACTCGCTCTCAGAATTAAAGGTGAACGGAAAGGAGTTGGCAGCTGCCTGGACATGCCAGCCAGAGAGGCCACAGTATCTGATACACGTGACAGACCAGGAGACAACTGCAAAGCTCCCCAAACAACTCGCCTGAAGGGCTTGCCAGGAAGCCAGATGCTGCTTCTGGAAGAATATCTTCCGTGGTTGGGAATCTGGGTTCAGTGCTTTCCATTTAAGGAGGAGAAGGAAGGTGGTAAAAGACAGACTATCAGTGCCTTTTTTTTAAAAAAGTGCTCTTTCTACTTGTGCATGTTCATGAGTACACACACACACACAGAAACATTAATAAATGTGGTTTCATGGAACTTATTTTTAAAAAGGACCCCTAAAAAAAAACTTTTTAGGTAGAAAGCAATATGCTAGAGGGACACACACACACACACACAGAGATGCAAGGACAGACACCAAGAAAACCCTTTATTTACTAATTACTAATTATGTAGTTTTATTTAAAGGCCAGGGTTCTAGCTGGTGTTCAGTCTAGTGATGAGCCTTTGCCTCTGTCATGGCTGGCTTGTCTTTCTCTCTCTTCCTTCCCTGGAAACAATGGAGTATTGGTGTTGGCACAGGAGCAGAGTGTGGTCTAGTGAACTGGAAATCAGGTGACTTGAGGTCTGGTTGATTTTTTTTCCCCCTTCCTCTTTGAAGTTTGCTACGTCGCTTCTTTATAAAACAGTGGAACTAAATTTCTTTATATACTTAATAACACAGATCAAGCTTTTTAAAGCAGGTTTTTTTCCTTTTTCTTCACCTGATTCAATAGTAAGAAGTCAATATCGGATCTGGAACAAAAGATGGACAGGGAGGTGGGTCGATATGATAGGAAACAGGAGTGATAGAGATTCTTTAATTTAGTAGTGAGAGTACTGACAGAAGATATAAAGCTAAGTTTTGAAATTCCAAGATCTGTTACAAATCCAAGGTAATCAAGAAATCAGAGGAACTGGCAATCCTATTCTGGACTGTGGCAATTGACCTAAGAGGCTCCAACACTGGTGGGTGGTCACAGATTCTCTGACCAAGATGTACTCAGAGAGGTCAGCTTGGTTTAACACCCCCTCATCATTATACTCTGAGCTTCCTAGCATGCAGTCTTAGTGTTAATAATTGCCCCAGTAACAACTCGAGCTGCTCTACTCTTCATCATGATGAAAAGTTAAAATCAGGTGAGAGATAAACTTGAGAAAAATAATTATACTTAACATTACCCTCAAAACAGGATATTCCCTAGTCCTAGTCTGAAACATATCAGGTTTCTAAGATTCCAGGCTTAAGAAGTTGATTTTTTTTTTTTTTTGCTTTTTAGGGCCGCTCATGTGGCACTCGGAGGTTCCCAGGCTAGGGGCTGAATCAGAGCTACAGCTGCTTGCCTACACCACAGCCACAGCAACGCAGGATCCAAGCTGCATCTGCAACCTACACCATAGCTCACTGAAACACCAGATCTTCAACCCACTGAGCGAGGCCAGGGATTGAATCTGCAACCTCATGGTTCCTAGTTGGATTCATTTCCGCTGCACTACGACAGGAACTCCAAAAGATGATCTTAATTGGAACCATCAGTTGCTATTAGGTTATCATCTCTTCAACGAGGTCATGTGGTTCCATTTTGTTCAGCAAAAATCATTTTGAGACCTCTATTGTGTGGGACACCATAGTAGGCTCTGGGAATACAGCAAGAATCAAAATGATATAATTCCTTGCCTTCCTGGAGCCCATGTGCTCATGTCAGAAGGGACCAGGCCGTGATATCCATCTTTACCAATGTTTCCTGACTATCCTATAGGACAATTTTTTTTCTGCTGGATTAGTATATACTTACTCCTGTGATTTTTCAAAAGCCAAGGTATGAATGTGAGAACAGTGGACCATTATCACTAGAAATTCTGCCCTAGATCCCGTTATCATGAAAATTTTCTAGGTTCCTTTTGTGGAAGCCATCATTTTTACCACAAAATATAATACCATTGCTCTCATCAAGTTTTCTTTCCATCGCTAGGCAGATCCCCTTCTTAGTAGCTCTTCCTCTGGCCACTTTGTCAATGTGGACACCCCCCAGGAGACTGTCTAAACTCTTGTCTAGGTTCACACCTTCCCTTGGGTTTATTTGTGACCTTACCGCATTGCCATCTTTAAACTGATGATGCCCAAATTCATATGTAGATCCAAATTCACTGTCCTGTATTCCCAACATATATTTCCTTATCCTCAAATAGAACATAAACAATGACCAAGTCACATCATGTCCAAAAAATTTCAACTTCTTCCATGTCTCCAATTTTCTTTGCTCTGTTTCAGTTAAGCATGTCATTCGGCTAGTTCAAAACCTGGGTGCTATCCTGGAATCTTCCTTCATCTTAACTTCTTGCAAGAGTGAGCATGTCTGGTTGACTCTAACTCCCTCCATGCTTCTTGTATCCATCCCCCCCCATCCCCCCACCCATCCCTAACTGTGACATCTAGGGCTTAGACCATTATACCAGCCTTGTAACTGGTGTTGCCTTCATACAAGCTATCCTTCACACTTAAAAAGACTGTGATCTTTATACATACAAGTAACATCACCTCATCTGCCTGCTTCAGACCCTGCAGTGATTTACCTGATGTCGACAGAATGAATTTCAAACTCCTTAGCAAAGCATATGATGTTCATCACAATTTAGCTCTAGTTTACTACATTCTGGGCTTATGTTCTGCCACTTCTTTTATGTTTCCTAATTCATCATTACAGAGGATTCACCATGTCTTTACCACACTGTAGTTCTCTTTCTTCCTGCGTCTTTGTGTAGTCTCTCTCTGCTTCTGGCTGGCTTGTTGTCTGCCAAACTGACATCCTTAAGGACAGCCTGTGTCTGCCCCTCTGGGAAGCATACTTTGTTTTTTCTAGGCTAAACTTAAGTTCCTGCTTGGGGCTCTCCCGGTGTCTTGTGATCTTGCACTATATTTATTACGATTGATAACTTGATAATCTATCCTGGGAAACTATAGGATAAGTGAGGGAAGGAGTCCTCTTTATGCTTCTAGCGTCTAGTTAAAAGGTCGGTAAACTTTTTCTGTAAAGGGCTGGATAGTAAATATTTTTGGCCTTTGCAACTTGTTACAACTATTGAACTCTTGCCACTGCAGCATGAAAGCAGCCATTGGCAGCACATAAACACATAAGGGTGTATGTGTGTTTTCCAGTAAAAATTCATTGATAAAATAGGCAGCAGGATGGGTGTGGCCCATCGCCGTAGTGTCCAACCTCTGATCTAGTTCAATGTCTGGACTACAGTAAGCACTCATTTAAGACTTCCTGAAGGGATGGGTGGAAAGGATTTCACAGTTAACAAACATTTTCACAAGTGTGAATTTATTTGACCTACTTTTCACACATAAGCAAAAGGGAGGGTTGTAGGCATTAAAGATTTGCTTAATGTCCTCCTGTTTCTAACAGCTGAGGTTGGGAACTGAGCCTGAGTCTTCTGATTCCAAATCCCTGGTTCTTTCCATTAGGTAAAAGTCCAAGATTCCTGGTGGAGAAGGGTGGGGTAGCTACAAAAAATTTACCTCTTAGGAGAGAAATACCCTCTGAGATGGCCCACCGCTAACACTAGAGAAGACAGTGATAAATGGGCAGTAGCCATTTTAAATTTTGTTTTGTTTTCTATTATTCAGTGGTTAATGTTAACATTCAAATGTTAAATCAAAAGATCTAAAGTAATTTCACTCCCATCTTAAAAACCTTATCTCCCAAAGCCTTCCTCTAGAACAAGGATCCACCACTGGAAGGATCACTGAACCTTAGTCCCCAGCTCACAAACCTTATAAATCCTGTGCCAAGATGTCTCCTAAGTAGATGACATTTTAATGATTACTACAGGGAGTTGGGAACTATTGCTTCATCCTCACGATCAGAGTAATTAATTTTCTTAACTACCAGGCCAAATCCTGCCACGGGAGTCCAGTTGAGAAATTTCAGGCCCATAGGAAGTACATTAGCTCTTCAAAGTGATTAGGGTGCCATTTCAAATACACAAGCAAAGGAGCTATTAGGCTTCTGGCTTATTTCAAACAACTTGCAGCCCCTGCTTCTCAGGAAAAAAAAAAAAAAAGGGAAAAATAAAAAAGAGAGAAAAAAGGAAAATAACAATTTGCACAGGTTCCTACTTTCCAGTAAAAATACCCATGGCTTGCAAGTGGTTGGCTATCAGGTATTGCGGTTGGGTGAGAGACCAAAGTGTACAGAGAAAGGGTGGAGTGCCAGAAGGCAGCGCAGAAAAACACAGCCGGCTCCAAAGCACACCAGAGCTGAGTTTTTAGAGGCCTGCTGGCAGGCAGAGCTTCACCAGCCACTGCTCTTGATGACCAGAGAGAACGGTGAAGGCTCAGGGGTTTTCAAGCCCATCTCTGGCCATCTCTCATCCTGCTCCCCCTTACTGCTCCCCAAATATCAGAAATACCCACAGTGCCATTTCGAAGACAGGGTGGACAAATTATTTCCTCACCATTGTTTCTGTCTACAACCCTTATGTTTCTAGGTCATCACCATTTGAGTTGCTTCAGACATGCTTTTGTAGAATATTTTACTTAACATCCATGAAGACCACAGAGAAGCTTTAAATATCGGTTTACTCTTACAAAATAGCCACAGCTCAACAGTTTCGCCTTTCAAGGAGGCATTCAACTGGCATGCTTCCATGAGATTTGTCTATTCAGCCATATCATTTTTTCACCTTGGAATTCTATGAACAGCTGGACGATTTTCTTGAGTCAATGCTCTCCTTTCAGCCTATTTTACAAAGTGCAAGTCTCCTATAAGAATGTTTGCTTGCATCTAAAATCTGCAGTTAATATAGTCTTCTAAGCTCTTTTTGAAAATCTATGCATGGTATTATTTTATGTCACCTCTAAAAGCCACCCATTTCTAAGGCATTTAGACTTTCTCTGGACAATGAATACCTATGTGGGAACTGAATGTTCTTTTATGTTCCCAGCCCCTGCTCTACCATCACACAATTGACATTGTTTTGGCTTCCAAAATGCACGCCACGTTTTGGAAAAATCTGGGTAATGAGTAAATCTGGGTAAGGAGTTCAATTTAGCTCTGTAAAAAATACTTTTGTGTTTATTTTCTAAATTTTCTGCAACTCTTCATGTATTACTTTTATCTTGGAAATAAAAATGTGAGAAAAGACTTCAGCAATAGCTAGGATGCTTTACTGGTAGTAATGGCAACAGGAATTCAAATTCTAGAACTTGAAAAGGTCAGCGTCAGTTCTAGGTGGATATATATAGTTGATAATATTCTAGGAGTGTTTACACTGGGGATTTGAGGCATAGGCTAAGGCCCTACCAGCTCCGAATTATCTCACTTACTGGGCTTCCATGTTGCCGGTGGGCTATTCTGGCTGGTAGGAAATTCTCGCTTTAAGCATCATTCTGATATGAGTTAGACAACAAGGCAGGACAACTGTCTGTCCCCAGGAAACTACTGTAGTGAGAAGTTCTGGACAAAAACCACAAGAGAACCTATGTCATCTCCAATGTCCTCAGGCCTGCCTAAAAGTCATTTGGACTAGACTTGCTTATCAGTAAGCTACCACTTTGAAGGTGAACATAGTCGGATTTGAGAATATGGGGCAAGATTTAGATCAGCTCGATGGAGAGTTGGTGACAGTATAGACTTGGGCCAGGGAAGTCATGCAGAGGCGGGGCACAGCATGGTGGTGTCACGAGGTTTGTGGAACATGTGAAAACAGCCCCTCTGGGACTAGGAGAAACTGGCTGAGTCAGGCCAGTGTAGAAACCTGGGTTTTGGAAAAACACTCTGTGGTGAGATAAAGAATTTTCTGGAAGCTAGGAAATTTGGCAACCCAGCCTTTGCAATTCTTCCTATATTTATTTCATTAGAAATTATTTTATATTTTGCCCTACAAAAATAATACATATTGATGTATAATGCTTATCCAGAACCTACTCTGTTAGATACTCTGCAAGACTCTTTAAAAGGATTATTCCTTTACTGCTCACCACAGAAATGGTTTCTATTATGATCCCTATTTTGCAGATGAGAAAAGGAAGCTCAGAGTTAAGTCGGCTCAAAGATACATGTCCAGTAAGAGGCAGGGCTAAGGTTCACAATTAATTCTACCTAACTCCAAAACCTGTTTACCTGTAACTCTTTACCTCTTCTCTTAACCTCGATGTCTCTCTTTATACCATTGTTGGAAGAGAAAAAGAAATACACGAAGAAAAAAAAAAAAACCTTTCATAATTTAACAACTCTTTTTTTTTTTTTTTCTTTTTTTTTGTCTTGTTGTTGTTGTTGCTGTGGCCATTTCTTGGGCCGCTCCCGCGGCATATGGAGGTTCCCAGGCTAGGGGTTGAATCGGAGCCATAGCCACTGGCCTACGCCAGAGCCACAGCAACTCGGGATCTGAGCCGTTATCTGCAACCTACACCACAGCTCACGGCAACGCCAGATCCTTAACCCACTGAGCAAGGGCAGGGACCGAACCCTCAACCTCATGGTTCCTAGTCGGATTCGTTAACCACTGCGCCAGGATGGGAACTCCCATAATTTAACAACTCTAAGAAAGAAGTATTAACATCTTAGCAAAAAGCTTTACAGTCTTTCCAGATGCACAGCTTTCCCACATGTTCATAACTCTGAGTATATAAAATACTGTACTGCTGACTTTAACTTAATACTAAGCATTTCCCTAATTAAAAAACAATTAGCTATGAATTACATTTTATTAAGCTGATACAATGTACCATGGTCTATATAACCTTCCTCTATCACTGAATGCTTAAATTGTTTCCAAGTTTCCACCAGTGCAAACGGTAAGATTTTATCTGCTTAAACGGCCCGCATCCCTTGCCATTACTTAGGATGGGATTCTAGCAATTAAGATTATTGGCTCAAAAAGGTGTGAAGATTTACAAGGTTTTCATTTTTGAGCTATATTACATAAATGGCTCCCCAACATGCTGGGTGGTACATTCAACCAGTAGATCTAGAGAGCTCAATTCAATTCCCACCTGAAAAAACAGGGTTCATTCTATTTCACTGGTCTTCTATACCCTCATCTTCCTCTTCCTCCTGTCTGCATTTGAAAATAGAGAAAAAAGTGCACCCTTTTAAATAGTGCACCCCTTTTCCTTTTTTTTTTATTGCTATCAGAGGAACTTTTTTTTTTCCTCTTTAGTGCCACTCCTGAAGCATTTGTAAGTTCCAGCTAGGGGTCAAATCAGAGCTGCAGCTGCTGGCCTACATCACAGTCACAGCAACTTGGGATCTGAGACCTACACCACAGCTCAAGACAATGCCTGATCCTTATCCCACTGAGTGAGGCCAGGGATCGAACTTGTACCCTCATGGATTCTAGTCAGGTTTGTTAGCACTGAGTCACAACAGGAACTCCCCAGAAGAACTATTTCTACAGTTACTGAGCAATGAAACTTCAGACTTATGCCTGTGGCTAAGGGATGTGAGAGGCTAAGGAATATAAGAAATGAGAGAGATAAAAAATGTGTGGAATTCTCCTTTGAAAAGTCTCAGGATTTGGGCCATTGCTTTTCATTTGATGTTCATCACTTCATCCAAATATAATTCTGGGATGGCCTTCTGGATTTTTTTCCCCTTCTATTATCATTCACCCTACACTCTATTGTCAGATGACTCTTTGCTGAACTCGGAGCATATCATGCAAATGTCTGATAGGAAAAGTCTCAGTGCTTCTCGATTTCTTACACACCTCCTCTGCCTGGCTCTCAACTTCCAACTACTACCTTGGCTTTCTAGCTCCTCCTTTCCATTAACTTTATCTTCACTTTGCCTGCTTGCTTTCCAAAGAAGCAGGCTGAAGGAACATGCATTTGACATATTTTACAGAGGTAGGAACACTTTCGTGTGATAGGAACATCGATGTAATGATTTAGAGGGTATCACAGGACCTTCCAGTACTTATCACTGTCACGTCAATTGGTGAAAGTGCTTATTAATAAAGATTTCTGGTTGATGGCATTTTGAGATGGCAGTGTGTTCTGAATTCCTGGTCTCAATCTATCACAGCGGAAGCATACGCTTCATCCTTTTTTTTTTTTTTTTTTTTCCTTTTCTTTTAGGGCCGCACCCATGGCGTATGAAAGTTCCCAGGCTAAGGGTTGAATTGGAGCTGCAACTGCTGGCCTATACCACAGCCACAGCAACATGGGATCTAAGCAGCGTCTGAGACCTACACCACAGCTCATGGCAACGCCTGATCCTTAACTCACTGAGCGAGGCCAGGAATTGAACCTACATCCTCATGGATCCTAGCTGGGTTCATTACAGCTGAGCCACGACAGGAATGCCTGAGAAGCACACACTTCATCTTGAGTTTGATTAAGAATGAGGACTCTGAACTCAGACTATTCAGCCTGTGCAGCTATTGTGTAATCCTAGGCTTAATGTAATCACAGCTCTTTAAAAATTCTGGCCTTTGTGAACAACACTTACATCCACCTTCTAGTCCAACCGTGCTTATTTAAACTTTCTCAGTTGGTAGTTGCTCTGGTTTCAAGGGAATGTTTAACTCATAGCTTTGTAAAAATGCACTTCTATTGGCTATAGAGTACAATGTAGGGCAAGTAGAATTTTTGGCACTTCATTACACTCTCTGACCCTTACTAAACAAACTTCAAAATATATATATTTGCCACAATTTGGAATAAACATTACATACAAGTGTTGATGGTAGATTTTCTGAAGAACTACCAAATGCATCAAGACTAAGGAAAACATTCTAATGATTCTTTCAAACATGAATATATTTAAATTCTCATTAAACAATCTTCTTATTTAGTCTTCTCAGGCTTTGATGACATGCCACGATTGGCTGTTTATCAAAAACTTAGCTAGAAATGCTTAACAAGATATAATCATGTGCACACACTTGTGCATAATTAAACCCAGTTTATAAATCACTGCAGGGTAGAATATGGTCACTCAAGAAAGGTGGGTGGCTAGCCAATGGCATTTTTCTCTCCATCTACAAGGAAAAATCTTATCATGTGAATGCTATGAAGGTGATATAATACAATCTTAAATCTTAGTTAAAAACATCTATTTCTATCTCTCCTGAACTGAATGAAAGTTTTAACAAAATTTGGAAATTAATTTAGATATAAGAAGCATGATCAGGTGCTAATTGTTAGTACTAGGACTGTGGGGCATGAACCTGGAGGATTCTTATCCTTTGAAGGTTTTTAATTGGATAGATTCTCATCTGTGTGTGTGTGTTTTTCAAGGATTTAGCTGATTCTCAGTTTCTTCATTTTATGGCTTTTCTTTCAGTTGGAAAAAAAAAAGGAATAATTGAGACTGAGTAATGGATATTTGTCAAGATTTCTGAGACCAGGTATTGCCTAGCATCAAAGAGTATACTTTTCCACTTGTTTTATGACTTTGTCCAGTTAAAGTTACTGAGATAAGCACTCCAGTATTTACCTGTAATTTGAAACCCCTTTCATGGTGTGTCTGGATCCTAAGGGATAAGAATTAACATCTGAGGAATGCTTACCTTGTGCCAGGCTCTTTATATGCATTATCTCATTTAATTCTCATAACCACAAGACATGGTTGATATTATTTAATCTGATTTTATGTGCTTGAGATCATAAAGGGAATATAAGGAATAGAACAAGAGTTTGACTCTAGATCTCTCTCTATTTCTTTAAAGCCCAAGATCCTTTTGCTTAACCACACCAGGTTTCCCACTGAAGCCAGTATATGGAAGTGACAAAAAGGGGCATTCTAATAATAAGGGATGTTCTGATCTTTGACACAGTTTCCCCTGTGGGAATGAAATAAATAAGAGGCTAATATGATGATTTCAGTTGAAACATGTTCCCTAACACAGTGAGTGGTGAAGTGAATTCTGAAGTATCCATACCATGGAATACTATGTCATCATTACAAAGAATCAGATATCTCTTTAATGAAATGGAAAGCTGTCCATGAGTTGCAAAATAGTTGAAGAACAACATATGGAAGTATAATATACTCTAATGAAATAAACAGCTATACACAGGTATGTTTGCACATGCTTAGGAACAGGTCTGGAAGGGTAGGTACAAAGAAGACAGGCTAATTTCACTTATGTGCACCACAGTTGCTTAAATTTTGGGTGTGTGCAATTCCATGTATTACATTTACAATTAAAAGTCTTGTTTTGGATTAGTGGAATTATCTGTGGAAATGACTCAACCCAAGGGTTGGGTGATTAAAGAGATTTAATCTCACAAAAGCAAAACTGCCCAATCTACACGAAATTTTATCAGTCTTCAACATTACCAAAGGTATATGGTGAAAGCTAAAGCCTCAGCACTTGTATGGCATTCTATATTACTGGAAGAAGGTGTTAACACACGCAAATGAAGAACAGTCATTTCAAACTTGACATGTCCAAAATGGAGCTCTCCAGTCTGCAATTCCTTTTCAGCATCTCCAGTTTTACCCATCTATGAAGCACTTCCATTTCTCTACTAGCCTAATTCCAAACCCTAGAAGACACACTTGACTTCTCCTTTCCCTTCTCCACTGCATCCCAATCATCAGCAGATCTAACCTTATTCATCATCAGAATGTCTCCTTAAGGCCTCCACTGAAGCCACCATTTCTTCTTGCCTGGACTACCATGGGCCCCTCTGGATAGGTCTCCATGCTTTCACTTTTGCAAATGATTCTCCGCTTGGCAGCCAGGGTGATATTTTATATCTCTCAATTTAGAATTCTTTAGGGTTCTTCATTATATTTAGAGTGGAATTCAACTCTCTCACTGTGGACCACAAGAACCTATGTGATCTTTCAATGGTCAACATTGATGACATCAATTCATATGACTATGCTCCTAGACAATTAGGCTCTAGCTAGCCTGGCCTGCTTTCTGCTTTTCAAATACATCAAGCTCTGTGTGGCCTCTGGGTCTTTACGCTTGCTTTTTTTCTGCCAGAAATTCTCTTCTCTTAGCTATTTAGAAGGATAGCACCTTATCACTTGGATCAATGTTATACAGATGAAGGAACTGGAAATCAGAGAGTTTAAGTAATTTATTTGCGGTTATTCCTCTTGGTACATGGTAAGGCTAGGTTTTGAACTCATATCTGAATCATTTCTAACTCTTGCCATTATACTAAATAACAAAGCAAACCCAGCCCATACCAGGGCTCTGGTGACATTTCTTTTTTTTTGTCTTTTTTTTTTTTTTTTGCTATTTCTTGGGCTGCTTCCGTGGCATATGGAGATTCCCAGGCTAGGGGTCTAATCAGAGCCGTAGCCACCAGCCTATGCCAGAGCCACAGCAACGCGGGATCTGAGCCGCGTCTGCAACCTACACCACAGCTCACGGCAACGCCGGATCGTTAACCCACTAAGCAAGGGCAGGGACCGAACCCGCAACCTCATGGTTCCTAGTCGGATTCGTTAACCACTGTGCCACATAAGGAACTCCTGGTGACAGTTCTGACAGTCAATCAGTGAACATCTATTTGTTGAAAAGCCAGGAAAAAGAAACCGTTCTGAAAATTCCTTTTGTAGGTTCTCCATCCTACCTCTGGTACATCTCCCAGATTCTGCAGGGAGACGTAATCATTTAGAGTGGGAAATCTGAGATAGATGCATTCAGAAACTCTTGAATTTGAGATTTGAAATTAAATATTGCTCATTTAGGAAGTGAGAATGTGACAGCACAACCAGAAACTTTTATAACTTACTTTGTTAGGTGTCTAAAGAGGACTTTCATGGTGTCACGATTTGGTGGAGGGAGTTTTTGTACAAGAGACTTTACGGTTTCAATTCTTGTGTTATTGTCTTGCTTTTCTGAAAAAAAAAATGATAAAAGAAAGTTAGAAAAGAATGAGCTTGCTTAGGTGGGAATTCTTAGGTGAGGGAATTTTCTTAGGAGAATTTCGTACTAAGACTTAGCAATATAACGTCCTAATCAGCAGCCAAAGGGAATGGGTACACTCTAAATCAGTATCAGTTTCTTTATTTTGACTCTGAATTAAATCATGGTAATATGAAATCAGCAACAGTGTTCCTCTGACACAATTTTCTTATTAAGATCGGGTGTTGAGTCAAGTTTTTATAAATGCTGTATTATTTTACCAGCTGTGATGGGATAAATAATGGCCTTCCCAAGACGTCCATGTCCTGATCTCTGGAACCTGCAAATATGTCATCTTCCATGGAGAAAGCGGCTTGGCTGATGTGATTAAATTAGAGATTCTTAGTTGGGGAGATTTTCTGGATTATTTGGTGGCCCAGTATAATCACAAAGTAGTTAAGAGGGAAGCAGGAAGATCAGATTTGGAAGGATGAGGTGACAGGACAATGGAAGCAGAAAGAGAAATGGCTACATGATAAAGGGCCAGGGGTCAAGGAGTAAAGACAGCCTCTGAAAACCAGAAAAGCCAAGGAACGAGAACCTCCAGAAGGAACCTCCTAATAGCACCATGCTTTTTTCCCAGTGAAACTGACTTCAGACTTCTGGCCTCCAGAAACATAAGATAATAATGTATTTTCATTGTTTGAAGCCACTGAGTTGGTGATAATTTGTTACAGCAACAATAGCAAACAAACACACAAAGATGTACATTCTGATTCAATTACCAATATTCTATTTTTGCTTGATCTTGTGGAGGAGTAAAGAATTTTTTTATTAGTTCTATGATATTTTTTTCTCCCTAATACATTTTGATTTTGCTGTTAAAGAAAAAAGTGCAAAAAAAGAAAGCGTAATACTTAGTCATGTAGATTAAAAAAATAGGAAGTTATTCAAAACTATATACTACATAGATTGCTTTCCTTCATTTTGTCTTTCTAGGCATGGATGGTATAATAAGAACTAAGTTATTTAGTACACTAGAGACTTCATCTTACTATAGTTTTAACCAGGGTCCAGAATTACTTCTTTATTTCTTAAACTCTTTATATACATTGACTCGGGCACCTTTCCTTTCCATACTTTACCTCTAACTTTTAGCACAGAGCTCCTGATGATTCCATTGCTAGAAAAGATAGCAGATAAAAGAATACTATGTAAGGCACAACCCACCCAATATCCATTCTCTTCTTCTGTAGTGAGACAATCCTGTTGTTGAGGGGATGGCCATATGCAGCTATAAGAGATTATTTCTCAGCCTCCTTGGCAGGTGAAATGACCACATGGCCAATTTCGGCCAATGACATTTCAAAGTGTCATGTGGAACTTCTGGGGAGGCTGTGTGCAGAGGGCTGATTCGTCGTTTTAGCCTTTGGATCTTTCTGCTCCTCAGAATTTAGGTGGCATGGTTGTACCACAAGATGACATTGAGAACTGAGGCCATGCAGAGTGGAACACACAGTAGAAAGAATTCCCCTGAATCTGTGGAGCAGTCAGACCAGCCCTGTACTGTTGGTCTCTGAGTTTCTTTAACATAAGAGAATAAGCCCTTGTGTTCCAAAGCCATTGAAGGTGGGCTCTGATACTGAACCACCCAAACTTCCTAACCAATGTCCTTCCAAAAGCCCAATTTATAATCACCTGTTAATAGGTATATAAACTTTGTGTAGTGGGATAAGAAAGAGTTAGTTTAGAAACTGGCAGGCTTTTAAAAAATACACTACTGCAAAAGAAAAATTTTTAAGGAGTTATAGGAAAATATCCTGCAGAAGATAGTATTTGGCTAAAGTAGGGTAGGGGCATTCTTCCTAGTGGAACTCTGCTTAGAAGCTTTTCTTCTTCCTCCTAAAATCACAAAGGCCTATAAATAATGCCTCCCATAGTCAGAACTTTCAAAATTGTAGTTGTTCTTAGAAGACTTCCAACGTAATACGGATTAGACAACTGCAAATGAAAGAGACAAAGGAGGGAGAATGAGAGAGAGAAAAACAGAGAAACCAGTTGCAACAGCATAGCAGAGAGCAGATATAATCTTTCTGCCAAAAGGCTAGAAAGCCTCCTTGTAGCTTAATGATGATAAGACAGTGTGATTCTTCACAGGACCAGTTAGAGCCTCTGGGATACCAGAAAGTCAGGAAAAGAAGTAAAACAAGTCAATAAAGATGAATGGTAAAATGGGTACAAAACGTTCAAGATAGAGCTCTTGGGGATACTTGGTACCTTGTATCAAGCCATCTAAAGCTAATACCACATGCTGATGATCATATACATGTACATGTGCATATACCCACGTTCATATATCTATGAAATGGATATTTTCCGATAGTTTGGCATGATGCCAGTAGTTTAATTTACCTCAGGATCTGCTGAACTACATGGTTCAAGCAATTAAGATGACTTTGGGAGAGGTGGGGAAGGGAGAGGAAGGGAAGGAGAGTAGACCTTTCTCTTTCACTGAAGTCTCTGGCCATAGTAATGATCAGGTCAATGTCAGAGTCGCCAAAAAAGAGATCAGTTAACGCTGAGGACTATGGGAGTAGCAGCCATAAACTAAGCATGACAGACAATATGTGGAGAGTGGCCTAAATTGCTACATCCAGTAGATTTCAGTTTTAGGACACATATGACCCAGTCAGGGTGGGTTTAAGAAAGGTTGGGGTTGCTTAATTGGAAATAGCTGGATTTGCAAGAGCACTGCCATGGTGCCTAGGCAGGAATTAAAACTACCAAGTCTGTTTAACCACCAGGTAAACGAATTATGAACTTAGACAGAGTCCCTCTTCTATGTTCCATTGCACTGAGGGCATCCTATTTATATAACATTCCACATGGTATTTTAATGACTTGAATGCCTGTCAACTTCTTCCATTAAACCCCATAAACTGAGGTGGCTCTTATGCTGGCATATAGAGGGTTAAATGAATAAAGAAAGAATTGGTGCAAAAGGAAAGACATGAACAGGGATTGGAGTAGACAGACCTCATTGGTTTGTGTTCTGTAACAGCTTTTTATTAGCTGTGTGGTCTTGGACAAGTTTCTTATTTTCTTTGAATAATACCTAAAAGGCTAGTTTTATGGATTAAATAAGATAGTATGTAATGTACCCAGCACAATGACCAGTAAAAAGTAAGCACTCTATAAACATTCACCACTCCTTCCTCCCTACCTTTTTTGGAGCCCCATGCTGGGTATGGTTTACCTTTGATTTTCAGCAGTAAGAATACTACCTGGTTGCCATAAGTATTCAAAATCTAATTGCTAACGCTTGAACTGCATTGGTGCCAGTTGGTGACAATACACTTGTTACAGAGCCTGACATTTCCCCCCACACTAAATACTTTGTGGTGGGCAGAGATGATCTGACTGGTGAGCTGTCCAGGTCCACATAAGAATTCTTATAAAAGTACAAGGTGGTTCCCATATCTGCTTATAAGAAACATCCTACCTGAAGAATATTTTACAGAAATATTTTTTCTCACTTTCTCTGCTTTCACATATCCTCAAGGAACTGGACAATGGATGGTAGTACATGTATATTTGTGGCTAATTTGCACTTAAATAGTGGAGGGGGAACTGAACAATGGCTTCAAGAGGGCTGAAATATTATCAAGAAGGAGCAATTTATTGTTCTTACAATGTAATCAGAACAAAATCTTTGAAAAGGTTATAGGAAAGCATTGGTTTCCCCTTCAAATCAATACCACACCCACCCTTCCATAGCTTGTAAAATCAGGAAATAACAAACATTTCTAAGCGAAGGAACATCTAAAAATACAATTGGATACATTAAAATCGAAATGACACCTTTTCAGATCTGGTTTATTGATGTGTCATATTAGGAGGTGGAATTGGCATACATAATACAGGAGTGGTTAATGAGCTAAGATTCAGACACAGCTTACTAAAGATGTGTCAACTGTCTTCAATTGATTCAGTGAGCATCTGAAAGACAGCATTTTCTATTAATATTTCTCCCTCAGCATATGGTTTCTCATTATTGTGAAGTATTGAGAGTTTTGAGAAGACTTTGAGATATCTTTGACTTTTTTACATTATGACTAAGGGGGAGTGAACTTTTCTATGTGGAGAACTAGAGAACCCTTAGGTAAGTTGTGTTCTAAATCTTGCCAGTAATAATAAATTCCATGATTCTTTCTTTTTTTCACTCACATTTGTTCCTACTTGCCAGTAGTAATCTTGCCAGTAATAATAAATTCCATGATTCTTTCTTTTTTCACTCACATTTGCTCCTACTTTCATTCCCTCATGACTTTTTTTTTTTTTTATCTACTCTATGTATCTACTCTATGTTCTTTATGTTTTCTCCTGTTCAGTCCCCACCTATATCCCAGTAGACTCTCCAATCTCTGAGCTGTGAACTCACACTGCAGTTACTTCATTTTTGTCACCCAATCATGGCAAAAAGGTATATGTAAAAATATACATAATATAATCCTCAGGAAAATAAATTTTTTTTCTTTTACTAATGCCTATTTCTCACCCACCTGGCCCCATATTTTCCAACTACACCAAACTCTCTTGTAAATGAACTTCTTCAAAAACAACTCCAGGCTACTTAGAGAAGCAACAGCTCCTACATGATGTGAAATAGCCTTTACTGTTATGATAAGGATGTGGCTTTATAGTTTTCCCCTGATTAATGGTTTTGAGGACATGTTTTTAAAAATATGGTTTATGATAGTTACATTTGCATTTATCTGCATGAAATGTTGCTACTAAAACAAGGACATTTACAACTGAATGCTTTTTTTTTTTTTTTGGCAGAGATAAGATAAAGGAATACAATGATGGAAAGAGTTCTATGCAGTGCAGAACCCTGGACCTGATGACCCCTGGACACTTTTCCGGCCTTATCATCTATGCATTTATTATTCTTAACTTATTTATAGTCACATGTTAAATCATATTTCAAAATTAATTCTGCTTGGTTATGTAGGTTCAACTGGAGGAAGAAAAGACCAGATTCTCCCAGCAACCAACCTATCGGTAGCACTATTTATTCTATTTATCTGTAGTTCTTAAAGGACAACTGTACCCCTTTGTTTTAAGGAAGTCAGCAGTATCACAGCTGTTCTGCTTCTCTGAAAGTTATTCTGGAATGTATACTGCATCCTGTATGAAAAAAAATGGTAGTCACGTATACGGCCGGGCTATATTTGGAAGAAAGTATTCACTTTCTATTCTTTGTATTCTTTCTATTCTTCGAATCTCATCATTTCAGAATTTTGTTAGAGACTGTCCTAGCTTATAAAAGGAAGGATTATCTTCAGAGAACATTTTATTTTATTTTTTAGTGTACCCTCCAAGTAGATGCAATTCTTTGAGAACATGCCTTTTAGTTATAAAATCTGAGTTGAGTTTTAAGGACTCATCCAGGGCATGACAATAACCCCTTGATAAGTTTCTTTACAAAACTTACTTAACTAAGGGAGAAGCACTGAGGGGAGGGGAGCAAATTCAAGATTTACAAATGGATACAAATAGGCACATACTTTAAAGTCCTGTTAAAAATTAAGAGACATGGTATATTTTGAAGGAGCTTTAAAGAACTAGGTTAGAAGTCTTGCTCTGCAGTATTTGTAGGGGCAAGTTGCTTGAACTCTTGTTGCTTCCAGTTCCTTACACACACACACACACACACACACACACACACACACACACACACACACAACACACACAAAACTCATACACATATCTCGTAGATTGTTTGTAGAATTATTTGTTTCAGTGTACATAAATGCACATACTGTAAATGTTTGTTAATGTAAGTACCCTTTCCGTTAAAATCTTTCTTTTGAATTATGCTTTGTATCTGCCCTGATACATGATTGCTCATAGTTCAAGGCTGTTTCCCAAATCATATGAAGCCATAATTTTTATTCTTTAGCACCCTTTCCTTTGTAACAATCCATAGTGTCTGATGGCTTTGTAAATACTTTGAATGCTGTCCATTTTCTAAGAGTGATTGGTTCTAATTCCTAAGTTGATACAGTATATTATATATAGAAGTTGCCACTGTATTATAAAAAAGGATTTTAGGCTAACCTGTGGTTGACAATTTGTAATATTTCAAGATTTTGTTGCCCTTGCCCCACTCTACACTGAAGAGCCATTTTTTTTGTGTTTAGTGAAAAGGAAGACTTTTTTTTTTTTTTTTTTTTTTTTTTTAAGGGCTGCACTTGAGGCATATGGAAGTTCCTAAGCTAGGGGTCAAATTGGAGCCTCAGCTTCCAGCCTATACCACTGCCACAGCAATGCAGGATCCTTAACCCAGGGATCAAAGTCACATCCTCATGGATACTGGTAGGGTTTGTCACTCACTGAGCCACAACAGGAACTTCCAAAGGAAGACATTCTTAATGCCTGTAGTTGCCTGGTAAGTTTGAGCTTAGGTGTTGATAATCTATGTGGAAACAGTTTAACTTGAGAACAGAGGTATGTAACTTACAGGGCAGGAAAGATGCAGAAGGAACTGTATCTAGTTGACACAGGTAAGACCTCTTTCTCTAGTGGAGATCACCTGAGAATTAGACCTAATCCCTTTCCTTGGGACACCAGGTTTCTGCTGTATTCATGGTTTCTCATTCCAGGAGATATTAATGTTTTGCCTGATTTTAAACAAGTCTCTCCTTTTAGGAAGAATTTTAAAAGTAGAAATAACTCCCCATAGCTAGTAAATGTCAGTAACAAACATTCTCTGGCCAATCATTTGCCATAATTCCATGGATTCCTCAAACTGTGAGGAACGCTTCAACATCTTGGCCAGTTTAGCATCATTTCCAGAGTCCACTGTGCAGGAGGAACCTGGCCATCCAGAGCATACTGTAAGGAACAAACCTAATCTTCTTAAGTGCAACTTCTATTTCTTTTCACCTCTACTCTTAGTCTTTGGCTATAAACAATTAAACATTATTAAAAAGAAAAAATATCTATTTGTGAAATGATTTTTTTATTTTTTTGTGTTTTGAAATGACTTTAGAGTATTAAACATATATATGTATATGTGGTTGAAGAAAATATTTATTAAGATCTTGCGCAACATGCAGCAAATACAAAGTTGATCCCTGTCTACTGTCAGTTTACAATTCAGAGGGGCAAAATATGGACCAAGAGATGTTTAAATTTAAGATACATCAAAATATATGTAGTGATGAAGGTTCTATCGTCTGACTGAAGGGATCCTCTGAGATGATTAAACTCAAATGCTTCTGAGATGTTATTTCGCTGTACCAAGAAACTCAAAATAATTGAGAAATGAAATTAATATGAAATCACAAATGTAAAATTTTATTTAATCAATTTTGGAAGGCCTTTGAATCATTACTAATTTCTTTGTACATCCCTAAGTACATTCAAGAAAGTATTAATATCACCTTTTCTTTTTCATTTAACTTTATCTGTGTTATTCTAGGGAATTCTGGTGTGTTGACCTTAGCCTGAGGGCAAATTTGGAAAAGTATTTAAGTTTTTGGCTCTAAGTGACTTTTTTTTTTTTTTTTTTTTTTTGATCTTTTAGGACTGCATCTGTGGCATATGGAGTTTCCCAGGCTAGGGGTCAAATTGGAGCTGTAGTCGCTGGCCTATGCCACAGCCACAGCAATGCCAGATCTTTAGTCTACACCACAGCTCCTGGCAATGCTAGATCCTTAACCCACTAAGCAAGGCCAGGGATTGAACCTGCATCCTCATGGGTACTAGTAAGATTCGTTTCCACTGAGCCAGGATGGGAACTCCTTTAAGTAACTTTTAATAACGTGTAATATTGCTTTTGCGTAATCAATTTTAGGATGATAACATTTTCTAAAGTTCATCAACCTGAGACTATCTCAAAAAAATTTCCTCAGTTTTGCAGAAATGCTTCTCTTTGAATCAAAGAGTAAGGCAATGACAGCAATCTTCACAGGAAAAGCATGATCATATTATCCTCCTTCAAATTTCTTGTTTTCAAAGAAATTTTGGAAGTGTCATGGTGGCCAAGTACATTTCTGTAACTTACAAATGATACTAATTCATCCTCAGGAAATAGTGTGTGCTGGGAAAAAAAAGCTCACTAGTTTATTTAGTTCTCCTGTGAGAATTTTCTTTAAACTATATTTATTTGTACATATCTGGTTTTACAAGCTTTTTTCTTTTTTTTTGAAATAGGCTTATCCTTTCAAGTCATGTGACATCTTCTTAACCATAAACCAGTTATTCTTTTCAAATACTCAAGCAACTATTTATATTAAGCATTATCTTTGCATATTTTCCTGAGGGTGGAAATCCTACAAGTAGTTCTCTAGATTTAAAGTTTCTAACTTTTTCTAATAAGTTTCTAATACGTTTCTAAAATTTAAAGTTTCTTTCCATTGATAGACAGATTAAATTTACAGGAGATTTTAAAAATTACACTTGAAAACAACTAAGATCTGTCACACAATTAAGAAAAATGTGAACTAAGAAATATTTCCCCTTGTCTTTTGGGTTAAAATATTTTTTTAAAGAAACATACTCAACTTCAGCCATAACTATTGGTTTAGAACAAAAGACCTCCGCTTAGTATGAGGAATACTTTCTCCAGCCAGTTCATTTGACATGGTCACACAGTGACACTGAGTACAGGGCAGAGTTTAATGGCACAAGCATCAAAATCCTTTAACAAATAGGGAATAAAATAGTTTTATGATTCAGCTTTTTTTTTTTTTTTTTTTTAATTGTGAGACTATTGTAAAAGAAGAAAAACAGGCAACATGTGGTAACTTTAGTCAGCATTTCTGAACTGGGAATGATAAACACCTCTGCCTGGCTCTGGCATTTATCAGGACTGAGATATTATTACCACATAGAGTCACAGCATGGTTACTGTTATCATCGGAAAAAAGAGCCAGCTAATCTTAATGGTTTGTAAAGCCGTTACCTGCACTGGTCTGACATTTATCATGATCATTTTACCACATGGGTCCTACATAGCAAAGGTCTTTTATCTGGAAGGGACATCACTATGAATTATTATTTGCAGCTAGGTAGAAAATTGTATGTTGTAGATACCTTTTCTCATTATAAATCACATAGTCACATTTCACCATTTCCCCCAGAAAGCTGCTGAGCCCAGGTTTTTTTTTTTTTTTTTTTTTTTTTTTTTTGCCACAGCTTGCTTTTCTCCCCCCCTGCCTTCTTTCTCTTTACAGTTTCTTGAAATTATGAGCCATTTTTTTCATTAACATCCTTAATATAATTTTTGAAGAAACACATACATGGTAGGCAAACATAAGGACATACTTTTGGCATAGTTAAGGATGTTCCTCCACATTCTATAAAGGGACTGCACAGTACTTTAGAAATTGAAGTTGATAAACTGTACACTTTTTTTAATGCTTATTCTCTCTTCTGTCTTGGGGGGGGCATAGTTTCTTCTGTTCTTGACTGTGTCAATAGAATATTGACAGAGTAGATGAGACAAAATTTCTGATGATAGATTTGAAATACTCAAAACATGTGTGCCATTTTTTTTTGCCTGAAATACTTTACTTGAAAATGCACACTCATAAGGAGTAAAAAGGAGTTTATTTTTTTAGATTGTATATTTTTTTCGGACTTTGTTTCAGCAAGTTGAAATGAAGTAGAAGGTTCCTCCAATGAATGTGTTTAAAAAGATGCTTAGGTTCTATCCCAAACATGTAGTCATTTAGGACATGCAGTATATGTATTAAATGACTACATGAATATATAAAGAAGAAATAAGGATATTAAAAGGTAAGCTGTGTTAGAACCATGATTCAAGACAGTAAAGAGAAATGCATTAATTTGACAATGGAAAATTACAATGAAAAGCTGAAAAACCCCAACTGTTTACCAAGAAGAAATGAACAAATGCTCTCTTTTAAAAAGATTGAGACAACTAATCTTCTGAAGGAGATATTTATATATTTTCTTCCTTCTCAAGTGTTCCATTAGGAATAAACAAACCAGAAATTCTGCACTTTTATAATGAAGAGGGAGGAGAATTCTTTGCCATTTTTGCATTTGGGAAGAAATGTACAAGAAGAATGTGACAATTTAAGCAAATCAAGATTGTTTCAAACGGATCACAAACGGGACTTTGTGGGATATTTTATACTAGCATGTGAAGCAAACAGTAAATTTCAAAGGAGGATTTTCTCAATGGTCTAGTTCTGATGTGTTTTCCCATCTCTTTGTGTGTTTAAAAGAGGTTTGGATGTGGTGTTTAATATTGCTTTGACTCTTCTGCAAATGAGTTCTGGAGAAATATCCGCACATGAAGGAAAGCTGATGTGCTGTAATGCTGTCAGCAGCTGGGGGAATATGAATGAAGAAACCAGATTCCCAAGCCTGGATTTAGCAAAAATAAACACCCATCATTCCATTAAAAAAATTTACCATTTTAAATGTTTATGGGCATCAATAGCAGACCACTCTCCCTTTGAAAAAGCCAATATTTTTCTCAAATAACTCCATTCTTTGAGGGGGAGATAAAAACTTGACTCTGACATGCAGTATTTTGCAATGACATATAGCAGTTTGCCTATCTTGTTACATTTGATTCCATATTAATTTTTGTATTATTACAAATTTCCTCCAAAGGATACAATTTCTGTTTTAGAGATTTGTGAGATGAACTTGCATAAATTTGGGGGCAGGGGGTGGGATGGTGGATGTCATTTGTACTTTCACGGCTCAAAAAGAGCTGCACACACTTTGGTTAGGTGATCTAAAATTTCATTGTAAAAGATGTGGTCTAATATTCTAACACACTGCCTTACCCATTGAATGAAAGACTGCAATGATTTCAAACAAACAAACAAACAGAGCCCTTTTATTCTTTTTATTTCGGAATGACTCCTTTGTTCTAGCTTAATATCATTCTGTCATGATTGTCCCCCAAAACTGTAACTTGGGAGCATTTACAATAATTAGTGAGGGGCTCTGCTGCTTGGGTTTTTCTCCTTTTCTGGGGAACTGGGTGAATTGTTGAGTGCTAATGAAAGTCGGAGAATTCTAGCAGTGGTTGAGCCAGGCACAGCGCGGGCAGACGCCTTAAGCTTCCCACTGTGCTGCAGTACAAGCCTCCCTGCTGTTATGTTTACCATAGTTTTAATGCCTGTGAAAAAATTCCTGATGCAACCAAATTATGTTATGCCCTCTTGTTTATCTAACCCCACCCTGCCCCTCAATTTCGCAGATTCCTATTGCCCCCGTTACAAGCTCCTTCTCAACTTTGTAGCCATCTTACCACTTCAATTCTTGCCACCAGAGCCCAGCTGCTTTGCAGCCATGTCTGGAGGATCATGCATGACCTATCTGGAAGTTTCTGGAGGATTACACACACACCTTGCTCTACTTATGCCACCTAATAACAGCCTCTTCTCCACTGCGTGTGAATTTCATGGGAAGTAATGTTAAAGAACCACATTTAATCATCTGGCATTGACAATACTCGCTTAAACTGCAAGTGTAGTTGGTGACATGCACTGTGCTTTAAAGAAATCTATTAAAAGACCTCAAACTATCACTGCAAACTAAATAAGGTGCTCAAAGATGAAAACAACCAATCTGCGATTTGAGTTGATTTAGCCTTTTTTTCCTTAAAAATGGCTATCTCAAAGAAGAAAATGACCATTCTATTATATTGTTAATTCCCTGAGTGATGTATAGTGAAATTTAAATGAATATTCATACAACTCCTTCAGTCCATTAACAGGACTTAAGACAATGAGGCTAGAACTCCTTCTCACTTAGATACTAGGGGAGAGGGATGTGGAATTAATAGCACAAAGAGCCCTTGGAAAAGTTTAACTTTAATGTATCAAACTCCAGGTGCCAGAGTTTGAAGAAAATAACCAATAATAGCCATTTTTTACATATTTGATGGGACTGATTATGCAATGTGCAACTCTAAATGGCTTATAGCACATTGTAGCATGGTTCCATCCCATTGGCTACAGTAGGGTGCAGGCAGATGGATGACAGTGACAGGGAGAGAAGTGCTTTTGCTTAGCCGTGCGTTAAGATGCCATCCAGAAGCTCTGTGCACTGCAGACACTTCATTAGGATGCCAGGATAATGGTAAACTACCACTCAGAGTGACACCCCATTTCCTGCTTACTGAGCGCTCCAACCTCGGCAGATGTCAACAATCTCACAGTGCTACAGAGCAGACCTAACTTTCCAGCCACTTTGACTCCAATTTTTCCCTCCTAACAGTGCCATACATTATGTGCAATATGTAATGGCAAACACCTCACCGAAAACAAAATCTGCCCAGTTCGTTATGATTGGAGGGCTTAATTTTTTCTTTCTTTTAAAAGATGAGGTACAGTGAGTTGGGTAAGAGATATGTCCATTAGCTATTTTAAAGTCAAAATTTCTTGCTATGATTTCCATTTGCTTATCAGTTCAAAGTGTTAATTGTGTTGTGAACTCTGATTAATAGAAGTTAAACTCTGATCACAGGGGATATGACTGTTTCTTTTAATTAATGTCCGTTCCAAAGGTAAGAGATTGTGGAATTCTTTTGTTAAAGATTTTAGACTTAGTTTCAGTATGGTTCTTAGTTGTCTGCCAAGAAAAGGCTGACTTGAGCATCTGGATGATATTTCCTCTGCAAATGTATAACTGGAGGCCATTCGCACACCTCCTTACCCGCAATTCAAGCCAATAGAAACTTTTTTTCCTATGGTGTAAAGTCCAAAATTCTTTTTATAAACAACCAAGGTGTGGTTTAGACAATGAAAAAGAAAATCCCCTGAATGGAAAAATAATATTTTGAAATCTATCTTTACGATAAATGATTAATTTACATTTTGTGATTCTAAGCATCTTCTTAGAAGCTCAAAGGGCCTTGCAAATGGCAAGACTAAAAATAAATATCCTCCTCTCAGGTTTGTTACCATTTCCAGGTAAAGATGCAAATGTAAAGAAGAAGTCATAGGCAGAGGTCACACTCCAAGAGATAATTTGAATGCAAACTTTCAATGTGATGTCCTTGATGCAAATTTTGACTTTTGGTCTAAAAATGGCATCAGGTTGGTAACACCTAAACATCTCTTGGGACTTGTCTCTAAATATGCTTGAAGACAAAAAAAAAAGCCAAGGATTCTTAAACAGGGACTGGTAAGCAATATGGTGACAAAAAGTTAAGAGTAATTCCCCTCAAGAGAGACTGAATGTAATTGGAAAATGCCAGTGGTGGAATGGCTTGTGCTACTGAACCAGAGAACTTGCCTTTCTGAAAGCAGACAGAAACATCCTTATCTTTCTTTCTTCAACTGTCTGGTTTCCGAATCAAAGACTCAAGGTCTGTGCCAGACACAGAGACTGGGCAGCACTCTTTCCTGCTCAGCTAATGCAGTTGAGTAGTGTGAAGTTTCCTTCTTCCTTTTCTCACCTGTCCTCTCCCGTTTTAACTGTATAGAAGGATTTCTCTTTTGCCTACAATAATTTAGAGAGAGCCATTTCCATAAAATAAAGTAAGGAGGTTGAGAGCAGAAGGCAGAATAATAATAATAATTGAGAGTGGAAGGCAAATAACAGTGCACATCTCTGTAGGAAACTGTAGTCCCATATGTAAAACATAGGGGAGGGGTAGAAACTGGCAAAATTCTATAAGGAACACATTTTTGGAATTTTAATGTTGAATGTCTTTCATCTTTTAGAATGCCAGTGAGTTAAGCAAAATAGTGGTAAAAACTAATTGTAGTCTGGATGGTAGGGCCATAAAACCATAAGTATTCTAGGTAAGAATTAATATAAGAGCTGTGGTTATCAATTTGTCATCTGGGTGATGCCCCAGGACAAAGATTAGATCAGAACTAAAGCAGAGGGTATGAGGCAATATGTGTAGAATGTTGGATAGTTCCACATTTTGAGATGGGTAAATGTAACAACACTGTGAGACCTTTGAAAAAACTCCTTTCAGATAAGAAAACAATGCTCAGAAATGCAGATCTCTCACAATGGCCCTGAGACAATTAGAAACTATTTAGCAACTTCCGGAGATCCCGTTGTGGCACAGTAGAAATGAATCCGACTAAGAACCATGAGGTTGCTGGTTCGATTCCTGGTCTCACTCAGTGGGTTAAGGATCTGGCGTTGCCATGAGCTGTGGTGTAGGTCGCAGACACAGCTCAGATCTGGCATTGCTGTGGCTGTGGCTGTGGCTGGCAGCTGTAGCTCCGATTAGACCCCTAGCCTGGGAACCTCCATATGCTGCTGGTGCAGCCCTAAAAGGACAAAACAAAAATCAAACCCAGAAACTATTTAGCAACTTCAATAGAAGTTGGAACATCAAGAAGTCTAATGAAAGAGATCAGCAAGCCATAAGGAGAGAACCAGGTAAGATAAAAAGATCCTAGGATGAGATGATAAGGATATAGATGATGAGGAAAGACAGTGTGAAAACTAAAAACTGCAAAACAAAAATTAAATTTTACCTTAAAGGCTAAATTGTCATTGCAGAAAAATTAGGCCAATGAGATGGATGACAAACTAGAGAAGTCCCCTGCCAGAATGTGGAAACAAAAAAATGACAGGAAGAAAATGTGTTGGAAGTCAGAGAATAGAGAGATTACCTACAGTTTATAATATATTTGAGGAAGAAACCAGAATATATGAAAAGTATGTAAAAATCAAGGACAAAACTGAAGAAAATATTGTGAGTGGAGAAAAAAACTATCAGTTTTAAAAATAACAGCTAAGTTCTAAGAAAATATCATTCAGTAGCCATATTATTTTCACATATTCTGGCAAAACTTTGGAATGATTAAGTTTGACCACTATCTTACAATTATTAGAACAAAAAATAAAACTCAGTAATAAGCAATCATGTAGGCTTTCCTAAGACTTATCTCACCAAATTCTGAAGTAAAACAAAGCAGTGTCTAACGACCAGGGGAAAAAATTGTGGTCCTCAAACAGTGTGCACACTTCAATTACCTTTTTCATTTTAGGATAACAAAGAGACATTCACATCTATATGAGGATTTATAACAGCATGGCTTTCTCTTCTTTTCTTTCTTTCTTTCTTTCTTTCTTTTTTTTTTTTTTCAGGGCCACACCAGCGGCATATGGAAGTTCCCAGGCTAAGGGCTAATTGGGGCTATAGCTGCCGGCCTACACCACAGCCATAGCAATGGACCTACACCACAGCTCAGGACAACACCGCATCCTTAAACCACTGAGCAAGGCCAGGGATCAAACCCGTGACCTCATGGTTCCTGGTCAGATTCATTTCTGCTGCGCCACCATGGGAACACCCAGCATTGCTTTCTTAAAAGTTTACTTGAAGACTTATATAAGCCTACTGAGTGATGAATCAAAATTTGGAACTCTATAATAGAGACACTGTAAACAAATTAAGATCTTTTTTTAAAAACTTATTTAGACCCCAAACTCAAAAGTCCCCATGGAATTATTTCTCTCTGGCTTCCATTTTATTCTCAGAACCAGGAAATGATTTTCTTGTGGTCCGGCCTTCACAGTTCAGGTGAAAGCTCTAATAACCATTTAGAATGGTGACTGATGCTATTCAGTACTGGCATTTGCTAGCAAACTCCATTTATTGGAACAGTGCACTGGAGAGCTACTAAGCAAGTTTTCTCTCCCCTTCTCAAACATCAACTCTCTAGAGAATAGCAAAATGTTTACTCCCATTGCTGAGAATCTTTAGTAAACATGCTTTATATGTATAACCACTGTATTGAAAAAACTGAGTTGGGGGACTATTAAAGTGAAAAAGACTAAACCATCAAACAATGATAAGGATTATATACAAATTTTCCTATGTTATATATGTGTTAAAATTAAATAGGCCAGGGGAAAATGCAAATCAAACGGGTCAAAAGGAAATATCTACAAAATATGATGATGAAATTCAGAGTAATTTTGATTTTTTCTTTTTACTTTTCTGTTCAAGTGAATTTCAATCAATATTTATTATCTTTGTAATCTGTTAAAATAGACAAGTTAGTTTGTACAATTGCTTAGATACCATATAATTATAGATTTGCTAGGTAGCTAATTAAAAAGACTGGTAGAAAAATATATCAAATTATTAACCATGCTATCTTCAAATAACAGAATTATAGACCACTTTCTTCCATCTTTAAAATTCATTTTCCAAATTTTAAAGTGCATTTTCCAAATTTTTTATAATGACTGTGTATTTTCTTGATAACAAAAATAATTTTCTGTGTTTGGTACAGAACCTTTGGTTGTTCTAAGCCACAGAAAAATAAACTATTTTCACAGATCAAACCATTTCTGGGAAAATAATATATTAGACTTTCCTCTAG